>NW_010286244.1:45895-46118 GCF_000700745.2 Antrostomus carolinensis
TTGCGGAAAGAAAAATCCCCGTTTTTTTCCTGTGATTAACACAACGCAGAGTCTGCGTGGAAGAGGGGGAGCCCGCGACCGCAGACAGAGACTCGGGGGGCAGACCCGCCCTGCCCTCCATCCCTCAGCTGCGGAGCGGGGCTGCGCCACCTCCCCATTTCCCCTTCCCTCGGCCCTGCTTCCACCCCTGCCCCTGGGGCCCGGAGCACCCCTCAACCCGCAC
>NW_010286245.1:0-11082 GCF_000700745.2 Antrostomus carolinensis
TCCAAACCATTCTATGATTCTATGATAAGGGTAGCAATGAGATTGGGACATTGCCAGCAAAGGTACCAACAAAGGAAAGAAATTTGGGCAAGGGAGAAGAGTGAGGGAGAGGAAGAGCAAGGAAGGCAAAAGACAGTGCTGGTAGAAAAATAAGATGGGTATTAACTGGCCATAGATAGGGAAAGCCTGGAAAGGAGAAGAATGAGCCTAATCCCTGAGGGGTGACATTACTGCAGGAGTGCTTGCTCTAGATAAACAAATGAGTAGGAAATTCTTCTTATCATGCAAAGAAACCTTCTCCAAGGACCTTTTTGCTATGAATGACTGCTTTAGCTTCCTTGACTGCAAGCTGTTTTCATGGATTCTCATCAGCAGGGTGTTTGCAGATGTGTAGCGTTACAGATGTTCACCCTTTGTAGTGTTAGGTAGTCATCACCCACGAATGGCTGTAAAAAGGAATCTGCTGCAGCCAAGGGGGTGGTTTACTGAGCCCTGTCTTCTACAAGTCTAAGATTGCCTCCCGACACAGGAGAGCTTTGAAAATGAAACAACCAATGCAAGCATCCATCTTCCCAGCAAACACTGAGAAGCAGATCTAGGTCATTTGAGATACTTTGTGGGGACATATGGAAAAACATTCATACCTAGTATGGCCAGAGGTGTTACTCTCAGGTGTGTCTCTCCCTTTTTCTATTTGAAAAGATTTTTAAAGAATTAACTGTTGGTCTGTGTGCTCTGAGGAAGGATGTGTAGGCCAGAACTCTTCAGATGAAAAAGAGTGTGGACAGGAATCCACTGGTCTTTTTTCACCCAAGAATTAGTGGACAGCAAATGGGGCTTGGAGGAGCCAGGTTGGAAAAAAACCACAAGAACTTGGTGGTAGACTTTCCAAATCTTTCCAAAAACACACTGGGGATGCCAGATTTTAAATGGATTCATAGGAGGCTCAAGTAAGTGTCCAGAAGGAAGATCCCTTGAAGGATGCTAAATGAGCAAACCACATCAATGTCAGGAATCTGAGCTTAAAGTAATTTGGGTCTAGGAGAGTCAATGGGTCCAAGTTTCACACACCCAAGAGGTTGTCTGTCTGTGGCCATTGGGATTGACAGATCCTCCATCTGGACCAGCACCACCAGTTTTGTGCTTCTACGGATACTTCTGGAGGTGATTAATGCGTGTTGTGTGCTTCTTTTGTAGCTTTCTCTCTGACGTGTTTCACATGCAAAGATGCAACTTCCAACATGCACTGTCTCAGTACAACCAAATGCTCTGACCATGAGAAGTATTGTCTCACAACCTATTCCACCACAGGAGTCGGTAAGTGTGAAGCTTTTCAAAGGCTCTGATGACAAGAAGGGGTTCAGATGAGGCTGATTGCAGCAGGTGGGAACTCAGATAGCCTGTCTCTGATGCAATATATCATAACAATACTACACTGCTGATGAAATACACTCAAGAAAGAGAGACATTGGAAGAGAGGGGATTTATCTGCACAAACCCTTTGTCTCATCTCCTTGCTGGTGGGATCGGAAAGAGACAGTGCTCTGGAGGGGTAATATCTGATTAGATATTAGGTAATATCTGAAAGAAGACCTGATCTCTTCTTTCTGGTCACCAACGCCAGAAGCAGAGGAAATGGCAGGAAGATGTGCCAGGGGAGGGTGAGGCTGGCCATGAGGAAAAGGTTCTTGAGGCAGAGGGTGGTGGAGCACTGGAACAGGGTCCCCAGGGAGGTGCTCATGGCACCAAGCCTGACAAGATTCCAGAAGCATTTGGCCAAGGCCCTCAGGGACATGGTCTGAAAGCTGGGATTGTCCTGTGCTTGGACAGGAGTTGGACTGGATGATCCTTGTGTGCCCCTTCCAACACAACATTCAATGATTCTATGATTCTAAGGCATTGTGACAATGACAACTTGAAATCTTGCACTGTACAAATGCATTAGATCTCTAGATTCCTGCCCTAGGTTTCACTTAACTGGCCCTGAAAACAGCAGAGGTGTCTTAAGGCCTGGAGATGGTCTCCATAGGTCACATATATACACAAATAATGTTGCAGTGTGACGACGTCCAAGGGAAAACCAGCAGCGTTAAGTACAGTACAAAAAATATACAAGACAAAAAAACCCCCTGACTTTTCTCCCTGTTCTCTCTCTCTTACACTTCAGGCAACGACCGGAGCCAGCGTATTTCCAAGAAATGTTCTGCATTTTGCCCAACAATTGACCTGAATATCGGCATAGCTGGTGTTGCTACCAGCTGCTGCGAGACTTCCTTGTGCAACATCAGTGGTGCCAGCAGTGTGAAAACAAGCTACACTATGATAGCTCTGGGTGTTTTGGCCAGTCTTGCCTGCATCCTCCATCTGAGTTTTTAAAGGGGTTAGAGGTGGGGAAAGGAGCTGCTTGGCTTTGAGTTGCAAGGGATCAAAGTCTTATCGGTACAGTGTGAATGATGCCCTGTCTCTCCTACCTAGAAGATCACATCCCATCAGCAAATAGTTTTGCTCTTTCCATACTCTGATGAGAATGGATAAGAGCACAGCCCTACCTCAAAATGGTGTTTGGAAGAGAAAGGCACGATGTGGAGCCCTGCACATGCAGAAGGGCACCATATAGTCACCATCTCTCCTACTATTGGCCTTAATAATTCAAAGCATTTCCCTCCCCCCTTCATTTTATCCCTGCCATTCTCTTACACCATTTTTCCCTTTATAACATTTTCTGCCCTGTATTATTTTGCTCTGAGGAAGCCTTTCATATTATAATTGTTAAAAGAGAAGCTGGGCACAATAAAGTGTTATTTTATTCTGTCGTGTGGTATGGTACGTCGGGGACAGCGGCTGAACACATCCATGTTAGCAGCACCAAAAGTGGAGGCGTTAGTCTGCAAGTCTAATTGAAATAATGCTAAAATATTATTGCAATTGCTTTTCATTCACTTCAGGAAGCCTCTCCCCACATTTTCTTTTTTCTTTTTATTTATTTTTTTTTGCCTACACTGACAGAAGTGTCATTTTGTGACTCCATTTCAGAGTAAACTGTATTCTATTTAACTTCCTTTCAGTTTCTCTTCTGGGTCAGTTGGCTGAAAGGAAATGGCTGTTGCAGAGGGGACAAAGTAAGATTTAACATGAAGACACCTTGAGCATTAAGTTTTCTTTAAATTGATTTAAGATCTTCCAGTGGAAATTGCTTTATAAGCATTATGGATTATTTTGAAAGGGGAGAAAAGTATCTTTCATGGTGCTTAAAGGAAAATCATCAGTAAAGACAGATGATTTTCAACGTGTGTCTGCTGTAGTCTGGAAATTTCAGCTTCATCTATAACAAAATATTAACTTTGAAAATAAATATTTTAGTTTTGCTAGTCAAGTTTCCTCTCTGGGTTAAAGTTGAAGAAGCTCATTCCCCTGCACTGACCTTCCTTGTGGATAATCTTAGCAAGGAATGAGAGATTTGCTCACTCAAACCCTTCTGAAATGAGTCACAGGAGGCTTTCCCCTGAGCTGAAGAAGCTCTCCACTAGGATTAACCCAACAAGATCTCCCAGGGTAATTAGTTGGGTGCAACTCACCCAGCTGGTTTTCTCTCTGTAGAGTCATTGCACAGGGAGAGCAGCTACAAACTTTACTCACTCTGCTGGGTATTTGCTGAGAGCAGAGGAACAACAACACTCAGAAACAGATGGATCTTTATAACAGGTTTGCAAAGGAAATGCGTTCTCATGGTTCCAGCTCACCCCAGTCTGCTCCCATCTCATCTTGTCCAACTTTCCTCCACATCTGACCTTCAGCTACGCTCTCCTTGGCTTTTTTCTCTCCCAGACTTCCTTGTTGGCTTTTTTATCCAGTCTTAGTCTGGGCTTTACCTCCTACTTCTATTTTCTTGCTAGAGCCTCAGCTCATTTTTTTCTCCTCAAAGCAAATGCAAGGTTGGCCAAGGATACTTCATCTTTAGCCATGAGACTCTCCATTGTTCTCATGGCTTCTATCACATTGCCATCCCACAGCTGAGCTGGCTTCATTCTTCTCTCCAGTCTATTCTTTTCACCTTTCTTCCCCTCCTGCCAGTTTTAGAGATATTCAAGCGTCACACACATTTGAACACCTTGAATGAGCCAAAAAGTGTTCTGTGGCCTTGGATAGAAATATTCTGCCCCACACCCAGAAAATAACTGAGCTATTTGAAGTAGTCTTCATCCTTGGCTGTCCACAGGTTTAGGATTTCTTAGGGACAACACTGGTTGGCACAGGCAAAGGCCAAGTGAGGCTAATACTGTGCCAGGTCTTTTCCTGATGAGCTTGTGAATACAGACCTGCTCTTGGCATCCAGGTTAAAAATAAGCTCATGCCTTTTGCTACCTGAACTTGGCAAGTTCCTCCATTTTGGGTTGGGAGGGAACTTGGCATTTGAAGGAAGCCATAAAAATGTGTGGGCAAAGGATGCAAAGACATGCTAGAGCCTGCTTCTGCTGTGGAGTGTTTCATGGTCTGCTTATGGCTGTTGCATGGAGAAGTTATGAACAGCACTGGGAAGCCAGAAGTCCCATCTCTAAGGCAGCAGCTCCATCCATGGGCCCCAGCCTGCCTCCCTCTTGCCTGGATTTTCCCTGATCCCATAGGTTTTGCATTCCCTACTTCCCAACAACACAACCCATGCCTGTAGGCCAAATATTGACCCACATCTCAAGTTACATAAAAGTGTCCTTATCTGGACATGGGAGCAGCAATTGCCCTGAGGCACAGGAGGTTCTAAAACCATGAGAGGTCCCTTAGTGAACCCTCCCTTGGCAATGTTGTGTAAGAAGAGACTCCCCTCTGACAGTCTTCCTAAAAAATCATGATGTAACGTCTCCCACGTAGATACTGCTGCCTAATTCCACATCCCTCCACCCAGGGTTTCTTATTTGTTGGCTCTCATAGTTGCATACTCCTTGGATGAGAGTGGCAAGCTGCCCTGCAGAGACATCTGGAATGCCTGGAGGGCCCTCAGGAAGATTAATGTCTCACTCGAACAGCTGGGATTGCTCCTGGGTGGTAGCTGGCTCTCTCTCTGTATATTATCTAAGAGACCAGTTTTCTGTGCTCTGAGTCACTAAGCCAGGACCTGAATCAGCCAAGGGGGTCCTGCACTGCCTAAATAAGCTACCTGGAGGAGGTGGTTCAACTTTGGCCCTTCTTTTCCCTCACTCAGGGCTCTAGCACCACTAATTATGAAGGACCTATGCTGCCTTCTGCTCTCCTCAAATGATTTGTCTGTCTTTTCCCTCACAACATGAAATTTCTTCCCTTCCTCTCTGCTTATTTGACCAGGTCTGAAGAACACTCAGTGAATCAATGACAAAGCAAGAGACAAGATGGATGCAAAAGATCAAAACAAGGTCCTCAGCGGGTCTAAAAAGCTTCTGGAAGCCATGGAAATTGACAAAAGCATCACCTTTTTCAAAATTAACTACTGCTTTCTTATCATATAGCCAACTCATGGCTCCATTTTGAGGTCCATTTTAGTTTTTCTGAATGGGTAGCAATGAGATCTTACTCTACAGAGGTGACTCAGCTTCCTTATGTTTTTTTTTTAGTCTTCCTCAATTATACTTCTCAATTGGTGTCCCTGACTTGCCCGCTCCAGGCCCTCCTCCAGGCTGAAAGTTGTGATGCTGGGCAGCAGGAGACATCTTCCCCATACTGACTGCTTAAGTGTTGCCTCTGACTGCATTGAGTTTTGTAATCTGTCCTCTTGAGAAAGAAGGAATCACTGTGACCCAGTCAATTTGCTGCAAAATTACTGCTCTCCAGATGCTGAGAAGAGGGCATGCTCCAGCACTGCAGTATGTGTAGGTACTAATGAAGACATCAATATCCTGGTGACAGCTCCCAGATAACTGTTTGACACAGAAGAGCTTGTTTCCTACTCAAATTTCTCTCCTTAGTACAGACTTGTTGGCAGTGCTGGAGATGTTTCAGCCTCACCACTCTCTTTACAAAGCTGACTTGCAGTGAGCCAACATCCCGTTGCATGAAGGTTCGTGTAGAAACAACTGGATGTTGGCAAAGTCAACATGAAGGGGCATATGGTGATAATTAGAGCACTATTACATTCACAAAGGAAGAGAAAAGGAAAATATATAACAGAAGTCGATGGAATAATTAATAGGATTGAAAAAAGGAAAAAAAATTGCTTCCTTTTACCCTCATTGCAAAATACCACCAAGAAGACACACCCACTAATTATGAAGAACAATCTGTTTATAACACACTTGGGCAGTAAACCAAATTGCCCTCTGCAAAGCAGAAGGTTTGATTTGATCATCACCAGCATGTCCCTTGCTGACCTCACAAACCTCCAAAAACAAGAACGAGGATGTCTATTTTGACATCGGGCTTGAACAACTCTGGAATTCACCACCTGATGATGTCATTCTAGGAGCTGTTTAAGATAGCCTGAAAAGTACTCAAAACTCACATGGATAAGAAAATCATCCACTGTTGGAATGATTCATATTAGAAACAAAGAAAAATACCCTACTGATGGCTCCTTCTAGGCAACTGACTGTGGTGTTATTCCACTTTGCACATTCTACTACCTGCTGTCCAGGACTAATCTCCCTTTAGAAGAAGCTCCGTTGAGATGGCAGCTCGAGCTCTTACAAAATACATCTTGTATTAGGGTCTATTTCCCAGAATGTCAGAAACAGAAATTTGAAGAAATTCAGAGGAGAGCAACTCAGAGGAATAGAAAAAAAGAGATTGATTTAAGAGGAGAGATTGAAAAAGAGACAGTTTGAGAGATGGATTTTTTCAAAGTAGACCAGCAATTCCAGGATGCCAATTTGTGGTATCATAAATGAAGGTCTGATTTCCAGAAACTATTGGGTGTGGAGAAAAGCAGACCCTCTAAAGGATCCCTGAAATAGAAGTCAAACTTCATTAAATAAGAAATGTATAACGTATTTGAGTATTACAACCAAGAGAGGAGCAAGCAGAGATATTAACCACAAGTAATGGAAAATTGATAAAGAAATTAAGATTGACATGAAAATTTAAGGGAAATCTTCTGTTAAACTAACCATTAGCTAATTTAATTTAGTGTAAAATACACTGATTTTATTGGAGGTAAACCAGTGTAGACCAATTGAGAGTCTGAGCTTCTGGTACTGTGGAACAATTAAAGAAAATGAGTGGCATGAACTGTGGTACATCACGTGTTGACAGTCCAAAGGGATTAGAAAAATGCATTGCTAGGACTATCTCCCCATGCCTCCGAGCTCTGCTATCTCATCAATGAAGTTGCTGCTTCTGCTGGGAGGAAAGAAAGGAAGAAACTCTGAGGAGAAGAGAACAGATCCTCATTTCCCATCACTCTTACAACCAGAACAGAAAGAAATGTGTTGCTAAAAGGGATTGTCCCCAAGGTGCCAGCCTGTTACATGGGCTCTAGCATGGAGAACTCCCACATGCACATTACACACCCTTGGGTTGATTTCATGTCCAACCGTGAGCCACTTGGAACCTGTAAAACTGCTGCCATTCAAAACATATATAACCTGCCCTCCAAACATCTTCTCAGTCTGGCTGAGAGGATCTGGTGGAGATGAAGAATACTCTTGTCACCTTGCTGGCTGCTGTCCTATGTGTGGAGCAAGGTGAGCCTCTAATGCTGCTACTAGTTAAGATAAGGCTTATAGAGAAGATGGTGAAAAATTTTCATATGTCCAAAATTTGGAGGGTTATCACCAACTTTACAGTACTGCAGTGTTGCAGCCATGCTGCCACTAACTTCCTTTTGCACCTTAATGATTTGAAATAAGATCCTGATAAACTAATTCTTCTTTCCAGCAGGTGGTACTGAGTGATAGAGCTGTAACTGTATGACACTGGATGTTGGGTTAAATCCATACAGTAATCTATGAGATCTTCCCAAATAATTGAATTTGGAAGTGCCAGAAAGCATAAAAAACCATATTTTTTAATCCATTTTAATTTTTGAGTATTTTACAGACTTTTCTATACCACTGATTTCTCCATTGTAGCAAGCCACGTGGTTTGCCATGTGCCTTGCTCCCTAGGAAAGGCATCAGTGACAATTTTTATAGATTAAATCAGAGGTGAAAGAGCTTTTCTGTGCATATATCAGGTTAAAGGTATCCTTCTCCCAAAAGGAAGTCTGAGGTGCTCTGAATGTGTGTCCTCCTTCTGGGACTGATACACACGTGTTGCCACATCACTACTTGCACGTAGGAATAATGACCAGATTGCTAATATTTCCCCCACGCCTGATGGTTTCCCAGAAACCATGATACATATCTAGCAGGGGTTAAGAAAGAAGCATCTAATTAATTCTTGCTCTCTGATGTATCAACCCTCTACTCCTACATTTTTTTAGACAGATGGTTCTGCAGCATGCCTTAAAGATCAGAAGCTTCAGCCAGTTTTGAGGTGGGAAAAGAAGTATTCAATTCTAAAAGAATAATTATCAAAGGCAATGTCTTCAGTGTAACCCAGGATGAAGTGAAAAGCTAATAGAGATCCAGTACATGGTGGGATACCTTATTGCTGTAGTAGGTTGATGACATTTTATATTGACATCAGCTTCCAAATGGACTTAAGGACAACATTTTATACATCACCTTTCTGTAGCCCAGGCTAGATCAGAGAAAGCTGGTAATTCTAATATCAAAGCTTTCACATTCAAGAGTAAGATCTTGATCACATCTTTCTGGCCTAATACAAAGACAAAGGAAAACTTGGAGATAACAGTTATATGATCCGTCTTATGTATCTGAGGTCTCATTCAAGACCTTAATAAGCAACTTTTGATCCAAACTGTTGACGTATCAGCCCACCAAAGAGAGTCTGTTGCCATTTGCATCCATGAACTCACCATTATATGTGTAGTGGAAGGTGTCCCTGCTCATGGCAGAGGGATTGGAACTAGATGATCTTCAAGGTCCCTTCCAACCCCAACCATTCTATGATTCTATGATTTTATGATTATGTCCAGAAGAAATCTTAAAATGTCATGATCCTTTTCCCTGCTGCAATGCTGGACCAAACCAGGCAGATGTTTGTCTAAAGTGTTCTTGAAAGTTTTTATCAAAGAAGATTCCACAGCCTGGAATTGCTCAGACTCTCATCCTTTTAGAAAGTTAGTCTTAATATCTCTAACACCTCCTTGTGTACAGTTCTCCTGTGCTTTCACCATAGGATGTGTAGAACATTTTATTACTTTCTTCTTCGATGCTGTTACTGTGTCTTTCCTCAGCTTTTTCTCATTTTTAATAAAAAAACCCTAAACGATTCCAACCTTTTCTCTGAAGTTATATTTTCAAGATCTCTGACCATTTCTCCTCCCTCTCCTCTGGTCTCTCTCCAAATGCTTTGCATAGTTTTTGAAGTGCCACATACCTCCAGCTGAGGCCTTGATAGAGTGGAAAGGCCACTTTGCATATCTTGCACATGACATTGCTGCCTGTGTTCCCTTGGGTGACGTTTGTTTTCATCGCTGTAGTGTGACAACGTTGACTCCTACTGTTTACACTGCAGCCCTCAATTGTAACTGAACCAATTGTTCTTCATCCTACATTTAAGCACTTAATTTTTATCTTAGTGTAATGTATTTCTCTTTATTGAACTGTGTCCTTTCTGGTTTTCATTCTTCTATTACATCCAGCTGTCAAAATCACTTAGAACTCTACTTACAATATGTTTTCAGCTATTTTGTCCTTGGTATCATCTGAAAATGTGATGTGCGTCTTCTATCCCACCTCTGTTGTCACTAGTGATGATACTGTATAGACCTGAGCCCACAGCAGAGCTCTGGAGAACCTTATGAGTTGCACTGCTACAATTAGTTTGACCAATAACCGTCGTGAACTACCCTGTGAGGGTGTTTTCATGTGTAGCTTTGTACCCATTGCATTTTCACTAGCTTATGTTTCCTGGACTTGCTCATTACAACATAATTCAAGATTGTGCCAAAAATTTTGGTAAAACCATATTACATCTCCTCTACCCTCTATGTGAAGACTCAACTTTTTAAGTGATGAACAAAGCAAAAAAGCTACATAGTGTTATGACCCTCTCAGCATCAACAGTTGGAAACTTTTTCCTTCCCTTCCATCAGGAACTTCTCATTTAATGGTCTGTCTGACCTACGTTGCCCTTCTACTTTCTTACTGCCAACTTCTTATCGGGCAAAACTCCACTCATAGCAACGTGTCCTCTAGTTTCTTTCTGCCCTTTCCATATTGACAGGCTGTCCCCAGACTTACCAGGAACTTAGCAAGTGTTCTGCACTGTGTTTGCTTCTCTTTCCAAAAATATCTGTGCTTTTAAAGTAACTCATCCCCTCTCCTACACACAAAAACACATACTTTGCTCTGGGTAATTTCACAAGCTCAGAACCCAACCATCCCCGTAAAACCTACAAATTAATTAATTTGCCTAGTTAAGGAGTGTTCTGCAGACACTTTGCTGTGGTTTCTCATCAAGACTGTGTTTTTTCTCTTCTTCCTTTTTATCATTACTTTACAGAGGCTTTCCAGAAGTCAACCTACCACCTTGATTTGAAGTGGTACATTCTTGACAGACAAGACAGTTCATTGCTGCCTGTCCTTCCTGCCAGACATCTTCTGTATCTGTATCACAGATGTGTGAATTATCCCAACAAATCTATGTTTAATAGTTAAGCCATTGTGGTGGTTTGACCCACACAAGGACCATGCAGTCCTGCACTCACACCCCTCCCCCCCAGTGAGATTGTATGGGAGTCACAACAAAGGGGACACGGGGTTAGGATGAGGACAGGGAGGGCTCACTCACCAGTGATGGTCACGGGCAAAACAGACCCAACTTGGGGAAGAAAAATCAATTTAATTTGTTGCCATTCATCTGAGTATCACAGTGAGACAGAACAACCACATCTTACAACACCTTCTCCCCACCCCTCCCTTCTTCCTGGGCTCAAATAACTTTGCTCCTGATTTCTCTGCCTTCCCCCCCAGCAGCACAGGGGTCAGGGAATGGGGGTTCAGTCAGGTCACCTCTGCTGCTCTTCCCAGCATGAAAGTCCAGGAACAAGAT
>NW_010286245.1:11202-21735 GCF_000700745.2 Antrostomus carolinensis
GGGTCCACCACCACTCTGGCATTGAGTGTTCCTGGGGTCTCAATACAGTTGCACCTGCCCTTGGCCCCAGCTTTCTGCTCCAGTGTGGACTCCTCTGTGGCCTACACGTGGGTCTCTGCTCCACCGTTGAACCTCCATGGGCTGCAGGGATCTCCTTTGCCTTCTCCTACTCCATGCAGTTGAACTGGGTGTCTGAGGTTCTGTCCTCCCCTCCTCCTCCTTCCTCCTGAAGCTCTCTCTTTGTTTAGGCTGATGGTCATCTTTTGTTCAAGTCAATGGCCTCTCCTCCAGGTTCTCTCTACCTTCTTCTTTTCAGGACAGTCCTTCCCCTCACAAATATGGATTCACAGAGGTGTTTTTCTATTGCTAATTGGCTCAGCCTGGGCTGGGGGGGTACACCTTGGATCCAGGGTAGCCTTAAAACTTATCACAAGGTGGCCCCTCGCCCCAGTACCAAAAACGCTGCTCCCTCCCCCAAACCCAATGCAGCCATAGTTTTGGTTAAGACTTCCCATTTATTGTCTATCTTACGGTAGTATGCAGAAGTTCGACAGAGAATCTGACTACTCTCATCAGACTTCCTAGGACTGAGGTTAGGCCAGTGAGTTAGTGGCATTCAACCACAAGAAAGGATACGTGACAGTAGTCTCCAAGCCAAGTGAAACAGAAATAGGACACTGGGCATTGTCCACCTCCTCAAAATGCTCCAGGCATGCTTGTGGAAAAAAGTTGGACATGAGCCAGAAATGTGCGCTTGCAGCCCAACCAAAAGGCCAACCATATCCTGGGCTACATCAAAAGAAGCGTGGCCAGCAGGTTGAGGGACAGGATTCTACCCCTCTACTCTGTTCTGATGGGACCCCACCTGCAGTGCTGCATCCAGCTCTGGAGTCTTTCCAGCACAGGAAAGACATGGACCTGTTGGAGCAGGTCCAGAGGAAGGACATAAAAATTATGAGAGGGATGGAACAGCTCTGCTGTGAAGAAAGGCTGAGTTGGAGTTGTTCAGTCTGGAGAAGTCTCTGGGGAGACCTTATTGTGGCCTTTCAATACTTACAGGGGGTTTATAAGAAAGGTGAGGACAAACTTTTTATCAGGGTTTGTAGCCATAGGACAAGGGGTGATGGTTTTAAACTAAAAAAGAAGAGATTTAGACTAGATATAAGGAAGAAATGTTTTCCAATGAGGGTGGTGAAACACTGGAAGAGGTTGCCCAGAGAGGTGGTAGAAGCCACATTCAAGGTCAGGCTGGACAGAGCTCTGAGCAACCTGATCTAGTGAAAGATGTCCCTGCACAATGCAGGGATGTTAGACTAGATGACCTTGAAAGGTCCCTTCCAACCCAAACCATTTGATGATGCTATGATTCTAAGTTCTCCCTGGAAGCCCTTCCTAGGCTTGCCCAGGAGAAGCGACTGAGCAAGTAAATTGGCAATTCACGTGGTAGAGCTCTCAGGACAGAGAAGCTATTTCTTAGTAATAATCTCCATCATAAAAGACCCCAAATCCTTGAATTCCACTCACATCTACTGCTGCCAGAGATTGCAAACAGATCAATAACTCTTCACAGTCTGAAACACATGAGACAGAGAGGGATTTAACATTGCTGCCACGGGTCAAGGGATAAAGTCACTGGTCATTCATGCACAAGCATTCATCAGGTTATAACCAGGAAAATGGAGGTATCTAGATTGTAGATATTGTGGTTCTTAAACCATGTAATATGTTTGTTTTGGTTTCTTTTGTTTTTTTTTCCTCCTAGCTTACCCACTTATGTGCTACGTGTGCCAAGAACAGGAGTCCAACAAGAACTGTTTGACCATTTCCATGTGCACAAAGGAAGACAAATACTGCGTGACTGTTCGTAACAACAGTGGAACAGGTACGTTTCTGAACAATACCTTGTTTGTGCCATAGAAGAGCAGTTCCAGGAATGGACTTTCATCCCAACCATGGCCATGTGTGGAAACAATAGCCTTTTGATCACCATTAGGAAACACCATGTTGCTCTCTATTGTGGTCACTGCAGTGTCAGTTCATACTTGATATTGTGATGAGGAGTTGGGGAAATGCTAAAGATACACATATAGAACTCCCTGTGACACGCACAGTCCTTCAGGTCTGTCCTTGGGGTTCTTCACCTTCAGATACCTCCATGTGCTCTCAGACCAAATCTCAGGTCATACAAAACATTCCCCCTGGTTTTATGCTGTAGGAAAACTGTCATGGTGGGTAGTGACCCAGGCTGGGCATCGCTTCAGGCAGCTTGAACTGAAAGCCACCCATACATGCTAATTCCACTTTAGGGACAGATGAAACATGGAACCTAGAGAAGACCAGTATCATGTTGCAGCAGTGTGGACATGGCCAGACTGTTGCTAGTCCTTAGCACAGGACATATTTGCCTTAGGGACTAGTCCCTGGCCTTCTTTTATTCACCAATGCAGATGTAGCCAGGGAAATCTTTTAACAATGATTCTTACATTCTACTTTTTCTTTTTCTTTTCGAGCTAGTCCCATTTGCCTTGGGGACTAGTCCCTGGCCTTCTTTTATTCACCAATGCAGATGTAGCCAGGGAAATCTTTTAACAATGATTCTTACATTCTACTTTTTCTTTTTCTTTTCTTATTTTTTTCCTTCTCTTTTGCATTAGAGCCCAACAAGCCTAAATATGTCATCTCCAAGATGTGTTCTCCAACGTGTCCAAAAACAAGTCAGCAACAAACCCAAACCTATGAGAGGGTTTCTTGCTGTGAGAAACCATTATGCAATGTGAATGGAGTCACTGGAAAGCAAAGCAACTATGGAGTGATGTCCCTGGGTGTCCTAGCCAGTGTCACTTACATCTTTGCATGGAGGTCTGAGATAGGTTAGGAAATCCCCATGATGGCATTGTTGGCTGAAATAAAAGTGTGTTGCTCTGGAATAATTACTGCTTTCAGAGAGTCATGCTTTGCAGCTCAGCCTCCCCTGGGATTTTGGAGAGAGTCTACATAAGTTTGGTGCTAAACTCCCATTGATTTCCTAAGCCTACTTGAATCCTACTTGTCCCCAGACTTTCAAGACACCTAAGAAAACACATAAAAGACAGCCCTTTTGACATGTTTGGGCTTCAAATCCTTTCAGCTCTGAAGAGATCCTCGAAGACACATTTTTGTCTCTTTGAGTTTCAAAGCACTGCGAGGAAGAACAACCCACCCTGCCTGAAACACAGGTAGTAGCTCAATAGTTATGGTCAGCACAGAGAGGGTGTTCAGTATCTTCTGTTCACAGTAAGTTGGTTATCACACATCAGTCAAGCAGTTCATAAACAGGCAAGTAAAGGTTAAACTTATTTCTGAGAGTATTTTGGACATTTCTTCAGCCTCAGTGGGAAACAATTTCTGGCTCTTTGTTTTCATAGAGGTATCACATTTTGAAATGAGCATCCTTTATGGCCCAGCTCCCATGTGTTGGCTGAGCTTGGGGAAAAAAAAAAGCAGAGAGGAGCAAATGTGGCTGAGACAGGAAAGGCAGCAGCTGAGTACCAGTGAGGAGATGGGAAGGAGGAGTGAAGGAGATGGGTAGCGTGGTGAGCACTGTGCTGGGAATTGTCCATGTACTGCCTCCTCATGGATCTGATCCAAATGGAAAAGAAGATGTCCCCATACCTATTTCCCTCTTTCTTTTGCAGGGTCAAACCAACCTGACAGCTGTTCCCAACTCCAGTCATTTAGAGATTGTGAGATGGTTTCTACAAAACTATGTTCCTGGCATAGAAATGATTGATTGTGCTGGGTTTTGTTTGGTTTTGCACTCCAGGGTCTCTGCTCTCTCCTCTCCCTGCAAAAGCTGCAGCTGAGGGGAGACAGAAAAGCTCTGTAGGAGGCCTGGGAGTATCTACAGAGAACAAGGAGGGCAGGCAGCCAGAAACTAACACAAACAGCCCTGAGCTTCTTGCTCATAGCCCCTGCTGAAAGCTCACTTTTCTGGAAAACAAAACAAAAAAGGAAGAGTTGGCAGCATCATTAGCTCAGCTGTGTTCTGGGGAAACCAGAGCTCATCCAAACAATTCAAGAGTTTTTTGGGGTTTTTTTGGATGAGATGTTGTATTTGATGGCTAAATGAGATCTTCAGTTTGTCTGAAGCATTGCCTTGGAAGTCTGCTGTGTTTTGGTTGCACATGTGGAAGGATGCACATTTTTTGAGATGTTTCACACTGCCTGGATTACAAAGCAATTGGTTTCTCAAGAGGATGATCAGCCATAGATGCCTCATCAACTTCATCATTTGTACCATGAACTCTGAAGCCCAGTGCCTGGGTTTAAATGTTTTGTTTGATGTACAGGAGAGGAACAAAGCAAATTAAGGAGATGACATCACAATGCTGGGCAGGAACAAGAAGATGCTGACACCTATTGATCTGAGCGTATGGGTGAGCTATGCTTGAGGATGACAGATGTCAAGAGGGCTAAATGTGAATTTGCCAGCAGAACATGCTGTTAATTTTCTCTCACCAAAGACAACCACAAAAGGGAAGGAAAACTTTGATGAAAAAGGGGAATAGAAAGTCTTTCTAAATCAAAAGGGAGAAAGAGATGTCCAGGTGCTAAGGGCAGGGGCTGGCAGCCCTGGTAGGGGCTGTGGTGGTCATGTTGCATCCTGATGCCATGAGCTTGTACTCTATGAATATCCCACACAGAGGGAAGACACTTCTTCCCTGCAATATCTCGAGTGCTTTCAAAAAACTTCAGGAAAGTTGGGATCCAAGCCAAAGCCATTACTGTCTTTACTGGCAGGCAAGTTGGCACAGGAAAGGGGAAGTAGAAGAAGCAATTTATATCTCAACGAATTTCACTGCACGTGAGAAGGCAAAGATCTGGTGGGTGAGACCAGCTGGTGAGGAGGGAATAAGTCAAGGCTTGAGACAAGTCCACCGAGGCTGGTGGCATGCAGGCGACCAGGATGGGCAGAGTGAAGGAAGGAGAGCAAACCTCATCCACTCAGGACTCTCTTTTGTGGACTTCAACTTCTGCACTGGGATCCTCAGCAACTGGATAACTTTTAAATAAAGCTGCTTGGTTCTGCTTACAGGGACTTTGTCCTGCTGGCAGTTTTCTGCACACATCGTGATCCCTTGCAGGCCCTTCTTGCCTTCCTAGCTCTTCCCTTCCTCTTCACCACACCAGTTTAAGTGCTGCCTGCTGATAGCACCCAAACAGATGTTCCCTCTAACAAGATAAAATGGATAGAAGGGTTCCTAGGTCTTCTTGTTGACAAATTTAAAGGAACTCTTTCTTTTCCTGAAATTTCTGGATGCCAGAGCACTTGACCACATGAGGATTATGCTGACTAATCCTTTGCAGGTGAAGTGCCTTAAGGTTTTCACTGTGTTTAAAAGGATTATCTGGTTTCATTGCCTGTCATACCACCACCCACCTGGTTCCTGGACTGAAAGCCCACAGCTGTGAATGAGGAGGTGAAGGTCTCTGAAAAGTGAGTATGGGGGTAGGATTTATGAATGGACTTCATCAGAGCTGATGCTCTCAATGGGAAATAAATTCTTTCAAATAAAGAAGGAGGATGGACACTGAAAAGCTGTCCTTCTTGGTTGGGTGTGAGAAATCAGGTACATGTTGGTCTGGCTAATGACAAGGTCACAGCTCCCTTTCCACACTGGTACTTGCCTTCCCTGAGATGGAGGAAGGTGCAGGTAGAGGATTAGGGCTCCTGTGGCCCAGGACTTTAGGCACAAACAGCCAAGTCTCCTCTTCTTCCACGGGAAGAATCAGTCATATTTGCCTTTTCAAATGAAGCTGCAGGCTGACGTTTGGTTGGTGGTGCTCTCCAGGCTTAGCTGTGCTTGGTGGGAGAAGACATCCAGGTGATGCTTGGAGGTGCCATTTCAGTGTAGAAATTGTTTTGCAATCTCACAACAGTTTTGAGTTGCACAGCCAGAGCCAGGAGATGTGGTTTTGCTTCCAGCCTGAATTACATACAGAGTAAAAGGGAAGACAGGTGTGGAGACACTAACCACATCTAACACAAGAGTAACAGGGATATTTTTGCTGCTGCAGATATTCATGAGATTAACATGGATTAGTCAACGAACACATCAAGAGCAAGAACATTAAAATTAATCAGGGCACATGTCTAAGCAAACAAAAGGTGGTGTTTTCAATATGAATATGCACATCAACAAGGGATATCAGCCAAACTAAGAGGTGTCTAGGCACAGAGGCATTGGGAAAATAAATCTTCAGCATTCATCACAGCTACTAAACCCAGCCTGTTTCACCTGCTCCTGTTTCTTCACAAGAGGGAACTCTGGGTATTTCAGAAGACTGGATACCACCAAACTCAGCTTCTGTCATTATAAAGGGGATGGGGGGAATTTTGGGGACATATAAAACAGTCAACCCAGACCCCAGTTTTGGAAAAAAACCCTCTGAAATAAACAGTTTGCACAGGTGTAGGGGCTATCAAGGAGATGGAGATGAACAGCAAGAGCTTTCATGTGACAGATGGGTGTTATCCTCACCTGTGACAAGATGGAAAAATCTATAATTAGGGTAAAAGTGGTACCTGTCACATAGCTTAGTCTTATTAAAGCTTTTGTCACCTTATCACATGACAGTCTCATAAGTAAACTAAGAAAACACAGTCTGTCTAAAATCATCAGCAAATAGCTGTCAACAGTTTGCTGTCAAACTGGAACGATCTATTAAACAGGGTCCTCTGTGGCTTGCCTTGGCCCTGGTATGACGCAATATTTTAATTACTGGTTTGAATAATTCATTAGAAAATAAGTTCATTGAGCTTGCAGGTGACAAACTGGGAGAATCTGCAAATAGGAGAATTCTGTGTGACTCTGATAAATCTAAGCGACAGTCTGAGAAATAGGGTGCAATTTAGGAATGACAAGCACAAAGCTCTACAGTTAGTGTGGACCCGTCATCTGCACAAGTAGAGGATGAGGAAATCCCTCTTACAGTAAACTGGCAGAAAAAGAAGTTGTGGTGGGTTATAAAAGATCACAAGTTTAACATGTGTCCAACTTAGGGAAAAAATAATGAAAAAGAAGGCAGCCTTGTGGGAACTCCACAGTCCATTGAAAAGTCTTACACGTTGCACTGGGAAGTGTAAATGGAATATGGTGGGATGAGATCCTTCCAGTTTCTTCTCCAAAAGAAAGGCCTGGGTTGTTCCATTCTCCCTACTTTTTGCTTTAGGTTTCACATGGCAGCAAAGGAGCATTTAGATAGTATCAAAACCATTTCCTAGCATCTAATAGATAGTGAAGAGTTGGAGTCTGTTGCTGGGAGAAATGCCTCCAGCATCAGCAGCTTGATCATCATCATTAAGATGCATCAAAGCATGATAGAAAAATACTGTCCTCAGCATCTTGTTGGTGTCTCATTGGGGTTGGAGAATGAACTCAATTGCCTCTCCTGATCTTCTCCATCTCCTTTCTGTCATTCCCATGGACCTGTTGTGGGTGCTAGTCCCCCTCACTAGAAGAGAATTGTGGTGTTCAGATTTGACTTTGCTTTATATTGGAATCATAGAATAGTTTGGGTTAGAAGAGACCTTAAAGATCATCTAGTTCCAACCCCTCTGCCATGGGCAGGATACCTGCTGCTAGATCAGGTTGCTCAAAGCCAAATACAGAGCAATGTCTAGCAGCAAAGGTGACCCAAAGATGCTCTTCCACAGACATCATGTAGGAATTTTACTTCAAAGGAAGTTCAACTCCCAGAACACCTTCATGGTTTCCAGGATCTCAGTCAACAGTAAAAGCAATAGTTTTGCTGAGTCAGTGAGTGGAGAGACACCTCTGCATAATATGAATGACAGATGGTTTTCTCCTCTTTCAAATGATTTCTCACCTAGGCAAACCCCTCAGCACCTCACAAAGCACTGTCATCATTCATGGGGGTGACAAGGGTTCAATCTTCCTTGGTCCAGGAGGGCCAGGAAACAGGTGCTGGCTCTGTGCCCAATGTTCACAATAGCTTATCTGGGACCAGCCTTTAGCTCCAGGGCCTGCTACAGCATTAGATGTTAATCAGCAATTAGATAACGTGCAGACACTGCTCCTGGGAACAAGAAACTCCCTTCTGCAGTCTACAGGAAATTAGTGTAATAAAACTCACTGCGAGATCTTCTGGGAGAAGAAAGCAATTTTATCACACAAAATCTCTAAGCAAGTTCATTTTGCCCTCTCACAATCTTCCTTACAGATTTCATTTGATCACTGTCTCACAAGCACCAAC
The DNA here is from genome assembly GCF_000700745.2 of Antrostomus carolinensis. NCBI lineage: Eukaryota > Metazoa > Chordata > Aves > Caprimulgiformes > Caprimulgidae > Antrostomus > Antrostomus carolinensis. The sequence continues at coordinate 19,459 of NW_010286245.1, forward strand.
ATGTGTGTGCCCAGATGATCTGGCCAGTGTCACTTCTATGCCACAGGTAGCCAAGAGATGACAGCTATGCAGTTCTCAGCATGCTTCTGAGGTTCTTGGCAGAGCACGACAAACTGATTTTGGACTTGCCCTTTTACAGCCTTTAGGGAGACGATGCTGTTTTGGCTCCAGTTCCTTTTTATTTTCCCTCTCTTCAGTGAAATTCCTGAATCTCCCAGTTCTTTTGTTTTCTTTATCTGGGTGTTTTATGGCTCTTACCCTGTTTTTTCATCCTCTGGAGACTCTTATCTAAGGTCATTTTGTTCCTCCTCTTCATTTGAATGAAGTCAGACACAAGGTGCTCTAGAGCAGTCAACACATGCCTTTCCTTTTAACCCTTTGCTCTGCTCTTTCTTCTAGGTGCTTTCACACCTTTCCACTCATCTGTCTTTCACGCCAAACTTAACATTTCTACTACAAATCTCCACAAGCCCCAACACGTGTCCTACAGCTTCAGTCTGTGCAGCCTCCCTGGAGCCTGGCAAATTCCTTTATTTAGAGAGGCACATTTTTGGTGGAAAGGATGGAGAACGGCCCAAAATGCCTTTTCCCTCCCTAAAACAACCAGTCGATGAGGTCACTGATGTTGGAAAGGAGATGATTCCAGGCACAGGAACCTCTGCCAGTCACTGCTGAATCTCATTAATGGTTCAAAAGAGGCCAGGACTGGAAACAAACCTAAAACATGGGTCCAAAGTTCATCCAGAAGATGAAGATAGGATGGGAGACAGGTATAGGTCAAGGGCCATCCAGTACACAGGGTTGGAGAAAAGGTTACAGTGGCCATCTAAGACATGAGGCCAGAAACAGAGCTGGAGACAAACTACTTACATCACAGGTCCAAGGTCCACCTAGGAGATGGCTGGAGATAGACATACTTACAGCATAGTCCTGGCAAAGACAAAAGGCTCAGGCTTGGGCTTAAATGTGCCCTCGGGGCATGACAAGTGAGCTCATTTGTAGGGGCATCAGTTTTTAATGCTAAAGCACTCTAGAACAAGCTTTCTTCAGAGGTTGCTTGGTCACTCCAGACATGGACGTATCTTCCAGCACCCTTCAAACAGCCTGGAGAGATCACAGCAGCAATCAGAGTTTAACTTTTTGCCTGAGTAATGACCTCTGCTTAAAGTTTCACAATTATTTTCCTGTCAAAAGCCCAGAATAAACAAGCAAGACAGAGGGTGAGTCATGCAGGCTCTGGAAGGAGGAGGTGTGAGAATACGGATTTCTTTGATATCTACTGAGCATGTACCAGCTAGTGAACCACCTTCACCTTAAAGGCTCTGGGAGACAAGGAATATGGAAAAATTGACGTCAGCCAGAAATGAAAGTTCATAAATCTGAACAGCCTGACGGTGACTACAGGTTGTGGTTTAAGTGGGTAGATGAAGATCCTATTCCAGTAGTCAGCAGGGTAAAGATGTAACTGGTTATGCACCCACATTTTCAGGGATCTCAGTGCTTAACTGAGAGCTATGTCAGGTCTGTCCTCATGGTCTGCAGCAGAGAATGGCCTGTCAAGGTGATGGAGGACATTGAGCTCTGTTTGGCACTGAAGACAGCAAGGAAGCTCAAAGAAGGAGAATCATAGAATCACGTAATGGTTTGGGTTGGAAAGGACCTTTAAAGATCACCTAGTCCAACCTCCCTGCAGTCAGTAGGGACATCTTCAACTAGATCAAGTTGCTCAGACCCCGTCCAACCTGACCTTGAATGTTTCCATGGATGAGGCTTCTACCACCTCTTTGTCCCATCAAGTAACTGTGTCTTAGTTTGCCCATGCAAAAACCTGTGTTTGGAGCATCCTTGGATGATCCAAGAATGTTCCTGCAGGTCTTCTGGGCAACACTTATCCAGAGCAACCAAAACTGGCTTCAGGAGGGGAAACATCCAGTGGTAGGATGATGGAGAAGGGCTGGCATATGAAGTCAGCCCTCTCATACAGCCAGGTGGAGTAGGACTGTGTGAGCAGGAGTCCTAGAGATAGTCCATCATGGCTCCAGCACTCTTTACAGTGTGGGAGGCCATGCCAGCACCTGGGGCAGTGAGGGCCTTTATACCATGATTATGTTGCAGCAGATTTCTCTGGGCAAAGACACTTGTCTGTCTGAGAGGAAACACACTTTGCAGCAGGGATGGAGATCCTGGGCTCCTGCTCTTTTAGGCTAGAGAATGGATTATGTCCTCCAGTCCTCTGCTCTACCAAAGTACTGATACTTCATAGAATCATAGAATCAT
>NW_010286246.1:0-3170 GCF_000700745.2 Antrostomus carolinensis
TGCCTGCTAGCCAAGTGAAACTACCACAAGATACAAACAGATGGAAATCTATAAAGGAACAGTGATCAAATATCGAATATTCTTTGTACCCAAGAAGCCTCAATAGGAGAAGTAATTTTTAAGCACTAGGGAGTTTGAAAGAGTAAACTGAGGCATTTGTGTAGTTATTAATAGTGAATTCCTTTAAAGTAATAAAAGCAGTGCAGTGAAAAGTACTATTTTCAAAAAGACAAAAATTCATTTGGAAAAAAACTGTAGGAAGACAGTATCCTGGACCATATAAAGAGAAATGAGTAAGTTACCAGTAAATGATGTCTGTAACAGTTACAATGAAGGCTGGCTGGTTGCAAAGGACTGAAAATGAAGGTAAGTGGCCTCTTTACAAGTAATAGAAACAGTGAAGGAAAGGCAACGTGTCTGATACATAGGTATTGGGAGTGGGTATAATATATAGTGAGCCTGTGTAATAATTGCTCACATCAGCTTCAGAGGAATAGTGGGGGAAAACAAAAAAAAAGAAAAGCCAAACCAAACCCTCCAATCTCATATTTTTTCTCCCTGCTTTCCCCAGATCTTGAAATGACTCCCAATCAGATATTTACACACTACTGCTGTTTAGCAACTTCCATTTCAGGGTCATGACCCAGATATGACCCAGGTACAAAACATTGAACACTTATTCCAGAGTCACTAACAGTTATGAAGTTTTTTTTTTTCAAATGCCAACAGTTGTTTTTTTAAAAAATATTTCTACTGTATTTGTGTGTTTTTCATATACACATCTACACACTTCTACTAGCTCAAAGAAAAATACTCCTTGAAGATGTAATTTCTTGCTTTATTTACTTTTCTGTCAAAATACTTAGTGATTTCTGATGAACAGTAACAAAACATTACTTTTTTTTTGTCTTTGTTTCACACTTTGTGATTAACCTGACCAAGAAGAAGAAGTTAATCCTTTTTAAACTGGGAAATATGGCATTAATTTAAAAATTATTTTATTGTTTTAAAATGTTATGACTAGAAAAATAGCCAATACTCTTCAGTGCCCCAGGATAGTAATAACAGTACATAAAAAAATTAGACCCCAAAGCAACTCATAAGACGTTTAACATTGCTCTGTAGATCACTGACTGGCAGAGCTATCAGCATTAGGTATTTCAAACTCTGACTGGTATACTTTATTAATCATATTCAGTGTGCAATAGTTACATCCAGTCTCCGCAGATAAAGTCTGTTCATCATCATGGAATGTTTCCTTTCTGCAGCTGAATTGTGCTTATGTTTTGTCTATACTTACTATATTTTCTGTATACCTAAGATCTAGTGTGCAACTATATATAAGGGTCTACAACAAAATGAAAAAAAAAAAAAAAGGAATGTTGTCAGACATAATATCTCTAAATGTCTCTCTTCTAGAAATGTCTTCTTCTTGTAAAGAGGCTTTGACCTGCTTGTGTAAACACCAGTGGAAATGTATTCACAAGTTAGATCTTCTCAGAGTGTGATTTTCCCTTGATCTGGTCCAAATTCCAATTATAATTATGAAGGACCTTGGAGTGAGCCTTGAAATTGGAATTATTATGCTGTTGATTGAGTACCAAGTTGTCGGTGATGAGTGCTTGAAAGATGGCTGCTGTTGCAGTTGCCTTCTAATTTCCTGTTTCACATACTTTGAGAAGAGAAATGCTTGAAATAGTCACAAAGTTTAAAATGTTATGCATAGGTTTGCTCACATAGCACAATTTCTGAAACAGTAGCCAGCAAAACAATTCTAAAAGTCTGTTAGAAAAAGCCCAGGCATTGTTATGCTCCCTAAATATTGTAACTATGATTTAATTGTGTTGCTGTTTTTTAAGTACTGTTATAGGTACAAAATGCATTCGAATGTGCACCCTGATACCGTATTGGTAAAAAAGGATTATTCCCCCCCCCCCCCGCCTTATTTTGCTGTTTCTGGTTATGGTTAATGTTCCTTTGTGATTTCTAGGCTTGTTATTGTTTCGTTTTACTTTTGAAAACAAAAATTGATCTTACTTTTTTAGGAGCTTTAAGATGCATATTTTAATTATTTCAAGGAAAGTTAATAAACAAATTAGACTTCATGTAGAGGTATAAAGGATTCCTTGATGCACCTTTACTTAGTAACTTTTCCCCTCTCTTTTCCACTAGCAGTAATCTCTGATAATAAGAATTTGCTCTGTAAAACTTTTGGTTGTGTGGTTTTGAATTTTTACTGGTTTTAATTGGTGGTTTGTTTATGCCAGAAAGGATAATCATGAGAAAATTCATTATTACATGTGATGAAACAAGTTTAAAATAAACTCTAGAGAGAAATGTGAACTATATAAAATCTTCATAAAGTGTGACTACAAGAGGGTCACAACATTGGTGGATAAGGCTAAAGCAACTAATGTCATCTACCTGGACTTGTGCAAGGTGTTTGACACCGTCCCACATGTCATCCTTGTCTATAAATTGGAAACATGTGGGTTTGATGGATGGACCACTTGGTGGATAAGGGACTGGCTGGATGGTCGCACTCAAAGAGTTGAGGTCAACAGCTCAATGTCCGAGTGGAAGCCAGTGATGAGTGGTGTCCCTCAGGGGTCAGTACTGGGACCAGTGCTGTTCAATATCTTTGTCGGAGACATAGAGAGTGGGATTGAGCACACCCTCAGCAAGTTTGCCGACATCAAGCTGTGTAGTGCAGTTGACACGCTGGAGGGAAGGGATGCCATCCAGAGGGACCTTGACAGGCTTGAGAGGTGGGCCTGTGCTAACCTCATGAAGTTCAACAAGGCCAAATGCAAGGTCCTGCACCTGGGTCGGGGAAACCCCAGGCACAAATACAGGCTAGTTGATGAGGGGCTTGCGACCAGCCCTGAAGAGAGGGACTTGGGAGTGGTGGTGAACGAGAAGCTGAATATGGATCGGCAACGTGCCCTTGCAGCCCAGAAGGCCAACCATATCCTGGGCTGCATCAAGAGAATTGTGGTCAGCAGGCAGAGGGAGGTGATTCTCCCCCTTTACTCCACTCTTGTTAGGCCCCACCTGGAGTACTGTGTCTGGGTTTGGAGCCCCCAACATAAGAAAGACATGGACCAGTTAGAACAAGTCCAGAGAAGGGCCACCAGGATGATCCGAGGGCTGGAGCACCTCTCCTATGA
>NW_010286246.1:3416-20133 GCF_000700745.2 Antrostomus carolinensis
GGAAGGTGTCTCTGCTGATGGCAGGGGGGTTGGAACTAGATGATCTTTAAGGTCTCTTCCAACCCTAACCATTCTATGATTCTATGTTAAGTGGTATTTGGTTGTTTTGGGTTTAATAGTAATTTTTTAAAATAATATATAGAGGTAATAAAACCCTACATCAGCCAAATCAGGATATGAGGACCTAACACTTGAGATGCTGAGCAAATACAATGTATCTTATAGTCCTGACCCTGACAGTGATTGAGACACAGTAGTCAACAGTAAAGAATATGATATGTGTATAAAGAAACTTCCCATAGGAGATGCAGCTTCTTGTCTTTATCATTTAGTAATGACTTATGTAGTATAACCTATGTTCTAATCAGTCAAATAAATGTTTTGGGTTTTTTGTTTGTTTGTTTGTTTGTTTTTTTTCTTTTTTCTGTTGTGTTGAAAAGCTGAGATTGTTCTGTTAAAGTCTTTGGAATTACATGATGTAAATTAAGAAGAACTAAGATTACAGTTCTTTTTGTACTTGATATAAACTCTGCTTTTATTTTCCCATAAGCTCTTCTCTAGTTGATACAAAATAGGCTTGGTTATTTCTTTTGAAGACAAAAGAGTAGTAAAACTCTTTAACAACATAATGTACAACTTCTTCCTAGTATTACTTGTTTCAATTCATCTTCAGACATTAATTTGGTTTAATACTCTGACCTTCAAGGGAAAATAATGTTTTGCACTGTTTGGGAGCTGCCAGCCCAATATGGTGCATGTTATGTAACTAGGAGTAGCAAAAATTATTCCTTCACCTGTTGTCTTTACAATGTCTTGCATCTGTTCACCAGTAAGTAAGTTTGACCCTCAAGAAGAGCTACCGAAATGGCTTAGAAGAGTATTGCCATTTGTGACAAGACATACAAATGCTAGGACCCTAAGTTTTCATGATGTGTAATGGAATAATTTCAGAACAAATAAGTTCCTTTAGATTTTAAATGAAGTATCAAGGGACATTTACTGTGGAAAGGTACTACTTTAAAAGGAAGAGTTAATGGAATGAGTAAACAAAATCAGCATCCTTTATTCCTCTGCAAATTTATATTGGCTACAAGAAGCAGCAGTGGATTTTATAAGTAAATTATTTGTAATAACCCACCGTCACTCAGTAGCTGGAAAATTCCTTAATTTAGTTAAACTGCATTTGAAGAGTGCTTTTTATGGTTTTTGAAATTATGACTTTAATTATTGATCAGACTTTTCAGCATGGCATCCATAAATGCATGACATTAATTACTCTAGGAGTTAGCTGTGGACTTGAAAAAAAAAATATTGAAGAGATTTAAGCCTCTGCTTTGCACACAACAGGTGGTGTCTGCCTAATTATTGTAAACTCCGAATAGTGTGATGATGGTCACCAAAGGAAACTAAATTAGTTAGCTAGATAGGAGAAGCATTTTCTTCCTTTCCATAAAATGTAACATACACGGTTTGCTCTTATGTGTGTACATCAAACTAGTTCATATAATCTAATCTGTGATTTTGATACTCTATATGCACAAACATACTAAAATCTCATAGGCACATGATATAACTCATGTTTGCGATCCTTTTTGGTAGAAAGTTTGTCTCTTATTTAATGTTCCTTAAAGTGTTTTTGTATTAAATGTTCACCCTTTTTTAGGACAACCATCTGCTGAAACCCTATAGAACTGTTAGTAAAGTTTCATAAAAGTTGGACAGTGTGTTAACATATTCTGCCTCTGTATGCTCATGCTTAATAATGCATGCCATCTCATCCTGGCACATAGTTTATTCTCTCCTCAACTTAACATTTGTTTATGAATATTATAACAGAAGTTCTTAATTTGTTAATCCATTTTGCACAACAACCTGAGAGACCTCTCATTTTAATGTGTGCAGCATGTGCCAGAAAGCTGTCCTTTGAGATAAACTATATAAATACTTTAGGACATATGTAATGGTGCAGAAAGTAGAACAATCCTGCTCTGCTAGATTTTTCACTTTCATTACAATATGTCTTTGAATAAGATTTATCTCAATTTTATAAGAAAATGGCAATATATTTGCCCTTACCAGGAATGAGATGATTTCACATTTCCCTAAGCCTGAATTGGTCCCTAATACTTCATATCACAGAATCATAGGGGTTGGAAGGGACCTCAGTAGATCATCTAGTCTAACCTCCCTGCTAAATCAGGTTCCCTACAACAGATTTCACAGGAAAGTGTGCAGGTGAGTTTTGAACATCTCCAGAGATGGAGACTCCACAATCAATCTGGGCAGCCTGTTCCAGTGCTCTGTCACCCTTGCAGTAAATAAGTTTTTACTTAAGTTTGTGTGGAACTTTCAGTGTTCCAGTTTGTGCCCATTGCACCTTGTCTTGTCACTGGGTACCACTAAAAAGAGCCCGGCCCAATCCGTTTGGCCCCCACACTTCAGGTATTTATAGACATTGATAAGATCCCCTCTCAGTCTTCTCTTCTCCAGGCTGAAGAGTCCCAGCTCTCTCAGCCTTTCCTCATACAGGAGGTGCTCCAGGCTCCTTATCATGTTTGCAGCACATAGAAATTCTTTTTTCTTTTTTGTGTTCTGTTATTTCCCCTACATTAACAGTGATTTGATGAATACTATATGATCATGTATGAGTATGTATAAAACATATTAAAAAATAGTTGTTGGAATGGAATCATAATTGTAATGTTGATATTTACTGAATAAAATAATTTTGCTGATTAAATTGTGCTGGTTATTTCTGATATACTTCAATAGTCTGAACTTTTTTTCAATTTAGCATTTCTACTTTAAGATTTAGGTTAACATGTCAGCCTCTGCTTTACTATCAGAGTGTGATATCCAAAACATTAACTAAAAGTTGGAGACTAGAATATCTTGCTTTTAAATGCCTAGACTCAAGGGAAGATGTTCCAAACTATTCTTTCAGTACACAGATTCATTGTGTAGTGAGTGCAAATAGTCACATTGAAATGAGATCCTAAGGGTCTGAAGTCCATATACCAGGTTCACTAGAAGAGACAATAGTTGAGGAGCAAATAAGAAGGCTGCAGGAGAATTGTAATCCCTTCCCATCATGTCTTGCTCAGTACAATCAGTATAATTCGGTTTTATATATATATATATATATATATATATATATATATTCCAGGTGCAAAAAAGGAGATGATGCTCCTCATCTGTCAAACACTTCACAATTTCCTCTACATTTGAACAACATGATAGTGTTTTGTTGCTGGTTTTATGCAGAGAAGCTTTTTTTGGAACCCAGTTAGGCTTAGAGGATGGACAGATTGTTCCTATTAAGGGTCATTTATTCAGAGTATGCTCAAAAGCAGAAGCCCATGTGCTCAGGAAAAAAACAAAGTAGTCACTCATGCAACTTAGGTACCTGCAAAGTAAGGTAGAAGCCAAGAAGCAATTTTTGAACCTGTAGAGAATCTTTATCATCTTCCTTTTTAGGCCAAGGATTCTCCTTAACTTTGCCTTCAAAAGTTAGAATTTTAGTCCGCACAAACATCAGCTTGTTGAGTGACTGCAGAAAACTCCCTGAGTCTAGAGAGAGCTATAAATGTCACAAAACAGTTATTTCCAAAAAAAGAAATTACTCTAGGTAAAGTTATAGAGTGATTTTGAGAGTGTTGGAGGATCTCTATCAAGAAAGAATACAAATTTATTTGGAGACATCTACCCTAATATTAAGGCTTATCTAGATAGAAATCTGAATTATGAATATTTTGAAGTTTTAATAGGTACAGGTTTCACAGGAAGCATACTGAAATAAACATTTTCCAAGTTTCCCATTTTGTTCCCCTCATGATACCCACCTTTTATTTAGGGATGTACTAGGAAGATCCACACAGGTTGTAGTTTTTTGTTCCCTTTGTCTCTGTCTCTGAAGAAATTTCTGTTGCTGGAAACTACAGTATAAAGCCTTACAGTAGAATTAATAGTTTCCAATACCCTTAATTAGAGAAAAAATCTCGGTAAATAAAGAGGTGGTTATTTTTTTGCTCAGATCTCTTTCATATCGCTTAGCCTATTGGTATAAAAGCAATTTAATTGTAGCCTGGTGAAGTAAGGCCCTTCACAAAGCTCCATTCTTTGTTTTTAAAGCCCTTTTTTGAATCCACTCAGTTTACAATCAGATTTTTGCAATGAACATTGATTTTTAAAAATTACCAAATGGCTTTAGGATACCTGCTCTAAACACAGGGGATTATAGATTGTTATTTAAACTATGACTGAGTTTCACTGTTTTTTTCAACCACCTATGGCTTTGAGATTATCTAGAAAACTAAGTCAATTCTCCTACTTCTTCTAATAAATACTTAAATGTCCTCAACATTAGGCTTTAAATTTTTCTAATTTATTTTTAAGTCACCATATTAAATTACCGTTCTTGTTTAGTACTAATTTAATATTAAGTACAATACCTTCACTGAAGGTCTGTATAATGGAAAAATGCTGAAGTAAATTCAGTTTAGTTTATGCTCAAATACTTTTAATTCAAAATGCTTTTCCTGCTATTAATATAAATATTTAGAGCCTTTCTTGTGCTGAATGTTTCCTTTCATTTTTTTCTGTCTGTAGATGAAAATTCCCTTAACTGTTGTCCTGATAAGTTCAATTCCTTCTATTTGTCTAAATCTTTCTTACGGCTACTGATCATTAAAAAAATAAATAAATAAACAAAATCTTCTGAAAAGCTTCTAGAAGTAGTGTTCACAAAACTTCAAAAGCTGGTTAGGACACTCATGGAAAGTAAGCTTCTCTGAGAAGACCTGATTCTGCGGTTACCTCAACCTGTGTATATACTCTTTATCTCTGAGCTGTGTGTGTATGTTTGCATGACGGTATTAACTTGAACTGAAAAAGAAATATCAAAATACCTCTGTACCTCTACATAGGCTGAAGAAGGCAGAATAAGCACTTAATCACTGGCTTCTGACAGGAGTATCTAGTAGCTGATTTCCATTTGGTTTGGTTTGGTTTGTTTTTTTCTACTGTTAGAACTTCAGTGTTATCAAATACATTATATTGAAACATATTTATGTTTTGTATTTTGTATTCACCAATATTTTTGCCTTCAGGGAAACAATAAGTAATGAGCAAAAAAAAAAAAAAAAGAAAAAAAAAGAAAAAAAGAAAAAAAAGAAAAAAAGAAAAAAGAAAAAAAGAACACAAACAACCCAAAACCCAAACAAAACTCACATAAATTATTTGGAGCCAGAAATTTGTCTTAATTATCCTTATAAAGCAATTCTGAAGACAAGAGTGGCTGGTTTCCAATTGATTAACTGTACTTCTGGGATTGTCCCTGCTGTTCAAAATGACTTTTGCCTTGGGGTGACATAGATCATTGAAATATGCTTCCTAGTGATGCTAGCAAGCCACAAAATCACTAATTAAAACTAAAAATCTAATTTTGTATGCGTAATAAAATAAGGTTTCTTAGTATCCTTTGCAGGCTTCAAGAATCAGAGAAATGCTTCAGCATTCTTCCATTTGCATCTTTATAGCCCACAGTGTATTCAGGGTTTTTTGGTTTTGGTTTTGGGTTTTGTTTTTTTTTTATATTTTTGAAGATGTGATATCAGTCACAGAATTAGTAAAAGGTATGATTTCCTTATGGATGTTTGGATCACTTGTTTATCCCTAAAAAAATTCAGAAATGCACAATGCAGAAAACAATTGCCCTTCTTTCTGCAAGAAGGAACATATTTGACAGGAGGTGATGTGAAGTGAAACCTCAGCCAACATTCTCTGTGTGTAATTCTTCCCCAGACTGGCCAAATAAACTGACAGTCTTCCCTGGGCATGCTATGAAATGACAGAAACTGTTCAGAGACCTTGGTGCCTCAAGCACAGATACTTGGCATTTCTCCTGTTGGTGAAGTCGGGAAATGCTGTTACTAAGGCAGCTGACCTTGCTCCACACAGAGAGCTGCATGATTTGTATGTGTGGCTGGAAAAGTTGTGAGGTAGTCCAAAATGCTTTTTATAAAATTCTCAGCACTTTATAATGGACAAGCAAATTATAGAACACGTTTCTGAAATGTGTGTTGATTTTCCAGTACTGTTTGCTTTCCATCAGATATGTGTTTATTAAGATAATTAACTTGCAAAGCAATCACAGGAGTATGTGGCAAGATGACCTGCAAGCATGCAAGTATCCAGCAGTGTCAAATCGAACACAATGGGCTGATCAGTGAATTCACATTTGTTACATGGAACACATCTGTAGAAATGTGTTTTGCCAATAGAAAGACAACTTAGGTTCTCATGAGACAGAAAAATTCATCTGGTATTTGACTATACTTAGACCACTAAAATCTCACCAAATATAAAAAAATAAAATTGAAAACCAATTTGATGAATAGCATTATTTTCTTGATATGCATGCATGCATGCCCATGCACAGAATAGGAGGAGCCATTATTTAACACTTTTTAGTCATCATTTTATGTTACTTTGTAGGGAAAGTATGCCAAATTTGCCAGTACCTTATTATCTAACATTCAGAACCAATAGTCACACAAAAAAGTAGGAGATTGTATGCAGTAAAGAAAAAGGAATGTATACCAACTGTGGGTTAGGGAAGATGGAATTTTTCCTGAGTGTATTGCATTCCACCTGAAGTGGTAAATTCTGAAGTCATGTTCAAAGTGAGTTAGCAGATTTAAGTTAGTTCATGTTTTGAACATAAAGAATAACATCAGTGATATCTATCAGTGAAAGATCATAGAAATTTCTTTTATATTTTGGACAATGACAGTTTAGAGTTCACAGCCTAAAACTATTTTTTAACCATCCTTAGTTTAAAGATTTAAAACTTTCATATATTTTGTTGAAAATCTAAAATATCCACATTTGCTATTGTGGCATATGCAAAGTAGGCTTTTCTGTGAAAGGAAATACCAAACTTTGAAGCACTGTCTCTTTTAATACTGAGCCTAAATCAATTTCCTACTGGTGGTTCTTGCTATATGTCTTTTGACAACTTTTCAGACATTGCAGTGTTAGTAAAAGCCCTAAAGGATTGAATAGATGTAAAACAGGAATCAAAATCCATCCTAAATATCTCCCTTACTCAACTCAAACTATCTACACTTTTCCTGAAATCCCCCCCCAAAAACTATTAAATATTGTGGGAATAGGTAACATTTCTGATTCAAGGCTTGCTGTTTCATCTGTTAGACATACATAGCCTCATTGAAATACATCTCACCTTTTGTCATGAAGCATAAAAATTCAGTGCAATAGCATCATGTACAGGCTTTTGACATTTACTGGTTTTTAAATGCATATTTGCTAATATAGTTGTCCTGGTTTTTAGCTGAAATAAAGATGGTTTTTCTTTTTAGTAATTAGAAGAGTGATATTTCGGTGTTTTGGTTTCCAGCCTCGGACTCGCTGTGAGGGAGAGATTGATAATGTACCAACGTTTATATTTTTGTCACTGGAAGTGAAGGACTTTGTGTTCTGTTAGTCCGCAAGCACAAGATTTAAGGGGGAATAAGAATATTTAAATTAATAAACTTAATTGACAGTTAGATATGCCAATGGGATGTTCCATATCATATCACATCATGTCCAGTATATCAGTGAGGGTCTCTTCCTCTTTTCTCTCTCTCTGGCTTTCACTCGGGCTCTCGTTCTTCCAGGATTGCGGTTTCGGTTCGGGATTGTCGCTCCTGCGGGATCGTTATCTGGGAACAGGCCGGGCTCGGTCAGGAGAAGGGTGAGCTATAACATTGGGTGTCATTCACTTGCATATTTTGTTACTGTTATCATTATCTTTGCTATTTTAATATTATTAATAGTATTATTTTTAGTTTTCTCTCTATTATTAAACTGTTCTTATCTCAACCTATGAGTCTCCTTATCCTTACCCCCAAATCCTCTCCCCTATCCCCCGGGGATGGGGGGGAATTGGGTGAACGGCTGTGTTGGCTGCTAGCCAAGGGCTGGCCCAGTGAAACTATCACAATAGTCTACATATTCTCAGAGTTTTTTCATGTTAATTTGAAATACTTTTTGCAAATATATTTTTTAAAATAGAGACTAATTATTTTTCCTTTGAAAAGAGCACATTTAAATACTTAAGGCAGAATTCAAATTAGTCCTGTATTTTCTGCTAAAACATTGTCCACCTGGTCAAGCCTTTCTCCAAAATCTTTGTTTGAATTGCCATTAAATAATTGCAATTGGCATACTGAACTGATTGTTTTGGAGAAGTTTTTTTATTAGTCCACCTACTAAACATTTTTCCAACTAATTTTTTTAGCTTATTTGAATTTTTGGTCTTTTCAGAAGTGTTCTTTTGGTATCAAGTTCAATCACAATACCAATGTGATTCCCATTACTGGTCTTATATGCTTGGTCATGATGCTAGGTGACCCCACTCGCCAGGAAGGAATAGGAGGGTTGATGCGAGCTGAAGCCCATTCCTCTCTTCGTAATTATTTTTCTGGTTGTCTGGAGCATTCACTCTCCCTATGCTGGTCTGACTACATCAGAGACACATTCACACTCTTTTAGTGAACTCAAGAAGACACATTTATGCTAACAATTGATAGCTGTTTAATCTGAAACAAAGGCCTCTCTTTCCCGTTTTGTGCTGAGAACTCTGCAACTCTTGTGGTCCATCACACCCTACATTATTCCCTGAGCTTCATAGGCACATCAGCCTTGCCCACCTTCTCTCAGCCTTATAGTTTATTAGCAAGTCACAATGTGAGTCTAGCAGAGAAAACTGAAATAGGTGGTAAAATAAAAAAAGAAATAGTGCAAAGAGAAATATAGACAAAGCTATATAATAATCTAATTAAGGAAAATTAAATGCACATTAAAAAAAAAAAAGAAAAAATAATGCATTTCTAACACTCTTTTTAAAAAATGTTTAAAATTAACAGTCAAATAAAAAGTTGATTTCCAAAGCATTTACAAAATACTGAACTTTTAAAAGAATTAAAGAATATAGTAGACATGCAAAATAATCAAGATCACAGCAATGAAATTAAGTCATACGAAAAATAAGAAAAGGTTAGAGAAAATAGGCAGTGAGAATTAGATTTAGGGAAAATTAGGTTTTGGGACCAAGAGCTGTAAAGTCACACTTGTTTCTCAGCTTTGAATCAGCAAAAGCATGTCTCTGTGCTGGTCCCAGGGTTCCTACTTGAGCTCACTGAGTCCATCCTGTCCCTTTTGTCAGGTTTTACTTGTTTTTTCATTGGGTGATGGATTAGGCACATTAAGATTCTGTATTTAAGCAACAGCTTTGTCCTGTTTATGCTTACAAAAAAGAAACATCAATCAGAGTTGTCCCACAGCCCTGTAACTTCTACTCTTGTTTCCCTAGCTGAGCACAAATACAATGCATTTTGTAGAAAAAGGTATTATTTGCAGTGGTGCTTTCCTATCATTGTGGTCTTTTCTGACTATCTTGTGAAAGCTCACTGCATGCATTCAACTCTGCCACGCAAAGTTGATTAGGAAAAGCTAATTTTAGCAGCATCTATTATTTGGAAATTTGTAATTATTTCTCTGATGCATGTCAAGCTTTCCTTGACTTTTATGTGCCTATGTAACACTGTAATGAAAAGCAATGCATGAACTGTGTGCTAGCATAAAACACTCTACAATGATAGATTATAATTTTTTTTCTGTTTATTCTGGGGCTCTTAGTGTTCATATAGTATCAAAGAGTATTTTTCACATGGTCATCTTACCAAAAAACTCCACAAACCTTTCTATTTGCTGTCAAGAAGAGACAAAGAGCTGAAAGACTAATACAATCTTATCTCTCTAGAAATACAGATCAAACACAAAATCCATTGGCTTTTTTTTTTTTTTTTTTTTTAAATCTGAGAAAAAGTTACTTCTGTTACTTGAAAAGAAAGGAACAAACTTGGAAAGAAGACATATGGGGATCTTTTGGAAGGTGTATAATTTTTTCATGTACATAATTGTTTTATATAGAAATATTTCATTAGTAGTACTGCAGTCAAGCAAAAAGTTATGTCCACTGGTCTGTGCTCTTATAATAAACAGTAAGATTGCCCTCATTTTTTTTGTTTTGTTAGAATGGACAATTAATCTTCTTGATCAGCTTCTTAAGTTTATAGTTTACTCAGGAATCATCTGTTACTGTCAAGGTATGGTCACCAAGTCCATTAAACACAGGAATTAAGTTGATAGAACAAGGACACATTATTTAAATTTTGTTGCTAGTAAAAAAAATACTAACAGCTCTAATGGAAGAACACAACAGAATTTTATTTAATCTAATAATAATTTCTGGAAACTAAGAACATTTTAATTAACCTTAGACTTATACCTCTTTGAAATGAAGACACAGTACTAGTTTGTTTTCTGGGTTTCAGGTATTTAAATATTTTTGAATAAAAGGTTTATACTAATTTTCCTGGTTTTCAGACAGCAGGATTTTTGGCTCCAGTCACACATAAAGGAGAGGTATACTTTATCTTTCCAGTAACATTAAAAGAAGAGAATAGCACATCTCCTAAAGGTTATAAATGTCTTACTTAAAAGCGGTATCATGCCTTAACTGACCAAAAATCCCCAAACCAATTGCAGTTACATAACATTTGTAGGGCATACATTTAATGTAACTAAAATAGTTGAAACATGAATATAACAGATTTTTAAATACAATAATTGTATATCTCAACAGGATATTTAAATTTTAACTCAGTCTGTAGCTGAGTAGTCTGATTATAGATTTTAGAATTAGAACCTGAATTTTTTTTTAATTTTATTTTTTTTAGCTTAAGCTCTACTTGAACGTTGATGTTTTGGTATAAAACATATTTGGTATAAAACATTATATAAATATTTTGCACTGTTAAGGTGGAAATCTAGCATAAAATTCAACTGGTAAATTTTAAAAACTTTATCATTCTATTTTGAATAATTACATAGTGCATAAATCAGCATAAAAGGAAAATCTGTTCTAACTACAGTGCAGTGAATTTAAAGTGTAGTGCAGTGATCTTATAGTAGATTTATTTCCATCTATTCATCTAGAATCATTAACCACTAGTGTTGACATAACAGATTTCCTAGGGGTCTTCAGGACAAACTGTATCATGTTAGAAAGAACACGTTGGAACAACTTCTAAAACCTACAAAATCAATAAAACCACATTTATCCATTACTTCCTTAGAAGTCAGCTTAGCCAGTACAGTGAATAAGTATTGAGTAAATAGTGGCAGACCATTTTTGGTTAATAAATCCTCCTGCTTTTCATTCTAGGGAATAGATAATTAGTGTCTGTCATCTCAATCATGAATGGGATTTGGAAACCATGTGGTTTAGGCAATTTTTTTCATACAGATGGTAATGCCAGTGTGCTTCAGAATATTTAAGGTTTTGTACTCTGAAATGGAGAATTAGGTAGTATCAAGCTTTTCTCCAATTATATGAAGGTTTTATTGTTAACCACTAGGCCTGGTATTAGGTCTGCTGCTGAATTCTGTATAGGAATCAAAAAGACTAAGAGCAAAATTATCTGTGGTGGTTTGCATCTTGTT
Source organism: Antrostomus carolinensis (assembly GCF_000700745.2). Taxonomy (NCBI): domain Eukaryota; kingdom Metazoa; phylum Chordata; class Aves; order Caprimulgiformes; family Caprimulgidae; genus Antrostomus; species Antrostomus carolinensis. Next base: position 14,991 of record NW_010286246.1, read on the forward strand.
AGAATTCTTATTTTTTAGGTCTTGACAGAAGTAACTTTTCCTTTAATATATAACATTTCAGTCCTAACAGTTCATATCATCTGCATAAATGTTTTCTATTGTAATTTCCAAGTTAAATTTTATTTCATCATACTGTGATATACCACTGGTATTTTTTTTTGTGTGTGTGTCTCTATCTAACCTTATTGTGAGAGTGGCAGCTATTTTGCAGAGTACATGAGAAAAAAAAAGGGTCAGGATATGTCTGAACTTGGAGATGACTACCAAGTTTTTGCTTAGGCAAATAATTTCTATCCTCCTTGCCATAAATGCGTCTTCCTTGTTCCTATGAAAGTTTCCATGTGTACTATTTCTTTATTATATAGTGACTACAGTCTGTATTTTCATGGTAAAAGACCACAAAATTACTATTTTCAGGAAAAACTGTATCATGTTAGAAAGAACACGTTGGAACAACTTCTAAAACCTACAAAATCAATAAAACCACATTTATCCATTACTTCCTTAGAAGTCAGCTTAGCCAGTACAGTGAATAAGTATTGAGTAAATAGTGGCAGACCATTTTTGGTTAATAAATCCTCTAATAACTATTATATATCTTAAGAGATAGGATTCTAGCCATGGAACTTTCCTATAAATCAATAGTAAGAAAGAAGCATCTTCTGCTGTGCCTGCTCCCATTTACAATTCAGAGAGAAAAGATGAAGGACCCTTATGCTCTCCTGTGACAGAATTTGGGATTTGGGTAACTATTTTAAATTAGATTATAGGTGATTATTGGCTAGAGTTGTGCAAAACTATTCAAACCTTTTGTGATATAACAAGTGAATATACTTTGCAGCAGCTATTATCTTGATACAACATCATCTACTCTAGCCTTACGGGGTCTATGCAGTAACAGTACAGAAAGGCACATGAGGAGCTGCAAATACGTTCATAGGAAATATGAGGATGATCATTTCTTAATATTTATAAGCAACTTTGTTCCATTCTGATAATCTTGTCTCATTTTTTCATAGAAAATTCCAGTACATTTTCCAGCTGTCAATTTTGTGTGCAGTAGCGTCCCTCACAAAGTCCTTACTTCACACTGTTTTCAGGATACCTAACATACCTGATAGGGGTGCAGCATCCCTGCAGACTGCTATCTGCACCTAAGAAACAAGACACTTATCTCTCCTATTTTCATTCTCTTGGCTGACTGGGCAATTGTCAGTCAACACCATTACTCCTTCCTGAGGTCAATTCTTCCCTGGCTAGAGTGGAGACTGGAGATTTCACAGGATTCAAGGTACTGCTCATGGTGTGGCTTTTAAGAAGGGGCACAAATAGCACTCCATCTCAAGAACAAAATCTGCTTTTGCTATAAAAATGATTTATTACAAATAACCAGTCTCCAAATGAAGTTTCATGCTTAGGGAGCTAGGCCCGAAAGGACACTTGAGGTGATTTGTAAATACTGAAGTGAGAGTCCTTTCTGACTCCTTGTACCAAAGTATGCTCCTCTGCTGCTGCTCTTTACTCCTGGATGTGTACCTTGGTGGCAGGCTGAACTGCTGGCACTCTCGTCTTCTGTATTTAGCTCTGTATACCCACACAAGAATCATCTGTTCTAACTCATTAATAATTCTGGAGTGAAAAAAGGAGGAAATTGAAAATAACTCTTGGGTTAAGACCTGGCAGCCAAAAAATGTTGATAAATGGTTGACTCAAGCCAGATATTGTAGTTCATCGCAACAAGGAAATTGCAAGGATGAGGAAAAACTAGATATTTAATTAGCCTCTCTTAACCACATGAAAAACCAAAAGGCTAAATGCAAGGTATTGTAGTTACAGTGGGAAAAAAGTGTCTAATTACGTTGCAGAGGAAAAGAACCATCTGATCCCAAACTTTCCGTAAAAAAATATATATATATTTAAATGAAATAGGAAATAATTAATTTTTCAATCACATTTTTAGCCAACAAGAATTTTGGGAAACCAAGAGTATGGGTATAAACTGTATTATTCATAGAAAGAACTTTCTTAAAAAATGATTTAAAAATATTGAAGGGCTTACAAAAAAGTAAAGATCTATCAGAAGGATCTAGTCTAGGCACAGTGAACAGCAGTGGTGACAGCGACAATCGAGGTAACCCCGGGGGCTTGGCATGACATCCTGTGGTACAGGGGAGTTCCCAAGATTGGGGCACCCCATGCAGCCAACCAGAACCTAGGTGAAAACCCAGAAGCTCACCCAGCCAATCAGGCGTGGCAGGGGGCGTGTTCCGAGAAACTCTCTCTGCAGGGAGAGATTGAAAAGTGGTGTAACTGCGGAGACTGTGGGAGATTTCCGGGCAGCACCACGTACTGATCATCCAAACAGGGCTTGTCAAGGGCAGTCTGCAAGCAGCTCGTGCAGGCAGGGTGAGAAGAAGGCAGGACCAGCTTGGTTGACGGACAGTGGTTTCCACCAGGCAGATGAAGACCACACTTCTGACTCCAACCAAAACAGATGTGGGAACCCAGACAGCTCACAGGGAAGGATGTAGTTGTGCAGGTCACAGGCTGCAGGGCATGCCACAACCTCTCACTGGTAGCAGGGGGCAGCTATGAGTACAGCTGTGTGCCATGCGAACAGGTAGATGATCTGCTCAGCCGAGTGGCACAGCTAGAAGATGGGGTTGAAAGGCTGCAGGATGGAGTAGAAAGTCTTAGGAGTATTCATAGAATCATAGAATGGTTAGGGTTGGAAAGGACCTTAAAGATCATCTAGTTCCAACTCCCCTGCCATGAGCAGGGAGACCTTCTACTACATCACGTTGCTCAGAGCCTCCTCCAACATGGATTTAAACACTTCCAGGGAGGGGCATCCACAACTTCCTTGGGCAACCTGTTCCAACCTCACAGTAAATAATTCCTTTCTATTATCTAATCTAAACCTACCCTCTTCCAGTTCAAAGCCATTACCCCTTGTTCTATCACTGCCAGCCCTTGTAAAAAGCCCCTCCCCAGCTCTCTTGTAGGCCCCCTTCAATTATTGGAAGGCAGCTATAAGGTCTCCCCTGAGCCTTCTTTTCTCCATTCTGAACAGCCCCAACTCTCAGTCTGTCCTCATAGGAGAGGTGCTCCAGACCTTGGATCATCCTGGTGGCCCTCTTCTAGACTTGTTCTAACTGCTCCAGGTCTCTCTTGTGTTGGGGGCTCCAGAACTGGACACAGTAGCCCAGGTGGGGCCTTAGGAGAGCAAAGTAGAGAGGGAGAATCGCCTCCCTCAACCTTCTCTTGATGCAGCCCAGGATACGGTTATTGGCCTTCTGGGCTGCAACCACACGTTGCCGGCCAATGGTCAGCTTTAAAAAACCAAGTCCTTCTCTTCAGAGCTGGTCTCAAGCCACTCATCGCCCAGCCTGTATTTATGTTTGGGATTGCTGTGATCCAGGTGCAGGACCTTGCATTTGGCCCTGTTGAACTTCATGAAGTTTGCACAGGCCCACCTCTCAAGCCTGTCAAGGTCCCTCTGGATGGCATCCCGTCCCTCCAGCGTGTCAACCGCTCCACACAGCTGGGTGTTGTCGGCAAACTTGCTGAGGGTGCACTCAATCCCGCTCTCTATGTCTCCGACAAAGATGTTGCACAGCACTAGTCCTGGTACAGACCCCTGAGGCACACCAGCAGTCACTAATTTCCACTTGGACACTGAGCTGTTGACCACAACTCTTTGAGTGCGACCATCCAACCAACCTAGAGAGGTTGAATGGAAATAGACTGGTGGGACCAAGCTCTGCCCACCCTCTAACAGAAATGGGAGCACCTCCCGGATAGCACCGATGTTCAAGTGTCCCCTGTATCCTACCCCTGTCAGGGGGAAGACAGAAGCCTAAATGAAAGGGGTGAGTGGAGACAAGTTCATATCCCTGGCAGAAGGTGAGCACCCTCCTTGACCACCTTGCCTCCCCAGATGTCTCTGAGAAATAGATTTGAGGCTCTTTTGGAAGATGACCAGTCTAATGGGAATGTGGTTGATAGGCAACCTATAGCAGAGATCTCATCACAGTCAGGTAGACCTTCCAGCCACATATCAACCTCTTCCACAAGGAAGAAGAGAAGAGTTGTAGTTGCTGGAGACTCATTCCTCAAAAGTACAGAGGGCCCAATATGTTGGGTTGACCCTCATTACAGGGAAGTCTGTAGTCTTCCTGGTGCCCAAATCAGGGGTATTGCTAGGAAAATCCGCAACTTGGTGTGGCTGTCAGACTATTACCCACTACAGATCTTCCATACAGGTGCAGCATCCTGTAGTCTGAGGGGAATGAAGAGAGACTTCAAGGCCTTGGGGCAGCTGATGAAAGAGTCTAGGGCACAAGTTATTTTCTCTTCCCTCCTTCTCGTTGCAGATGATGACGTGGGATGGAATAGAAAGATACAGTCTGTAATGATAGTGGTGCTACAGGCAAGGCTTTGGGTTCTTTGATCATGGCTGGTTTTGTAAGACACCAGGCCTGACAGTAATACTTGGAAAAGGCCTAACTTCTAGGTGGAAAAAGGTTCTAGGGCAAGAATTAACAGGGCTCGTTCATAGAGCTTTAAATTAGATTCAAAGAAGGATGGTTTTGTAGCTGGGTTTGCACCAGTGGGACAGTGTTCTCGTATTAATGAAGGACAGAAGGCCTCCCACCTCCCTAGGTTGGAATCAGTGTGTCCAGCTCGCTCCCTGAAATGCCTGTAACCAATGCACGCAGCGTGGGGAACAAGCAGGAGGAGTTAGAAACCCAGACCCTTGAGGCCCCAGAGGAAGTCAGGATAAAGGAGGAGTTTGCCTTCATTGATGAGGACTCGGTTAGGGATCAATTAAGCAATCTGGACATCTATAAATCCATGGGTCCTGATGAAGTGCAACCGTGGGTGGTGAGGGAGCTGCCAGATGTCATTGCTAGGCCACTCTCCATCACCTTTGGTAAGTTGTGGGGAAGAGGAGAGGTGCCTGAGGACTAGAGGAAAGCAAATGTCACTCCAGTCTTCAAAAAGGGCAAGAAGGAGGACACAGGTAACTACAGGCTGGTCAGCCTCACCTCCATCCCTGGGAAGACGATGGAACAACTTATCCTCAGTGCAATCTCTAGGTATATCAACGATAAGAGGGTTATTAGGAGCAGTCAACATG
>NW_010286247.1:0-9540 GCF_000700745.2 Antrostomus carolinensis
GGGGGTTTCGCCTGAAATCCCGGCGGGAGCCAGCTCCAAGGTCCCCATCCTCGGGGGTCTTCGAGCTCGGGCCCCACCTTAATGGAGGAGCTGTAAGAAATAGGTGGGCAGGCCTTGAAGAAGCAGTAATACACCTTTGTCTCTATTTTTTTTCCCATTAATATTAGAGCCCTTTTTGCAGCAGACAACTTTGTTAAGCATGGGAGGTTCATTGTAGCTTGGGCTGTGGTGTGCAGTCTGGTGCTTCTGAATAATTTAAATCTGTTACATTATTTCATAATATAGTGAAAATTATTGGAGCAGATTGTGTGGTTTAATTGGCCTTTTTTTTTTCCCCCCCAAGAAAAATTGTTCAAGGATTAGGCCTTTAGAAAGATATCCTACTGGCTTCAGTGACAAAAGAGTAAATAAGTTTACATTCCCATTTCTCATAAAGGTTCCCTCAATTTTTTTTTATCTACAGAAAGCTTGCATTTAGGTATCGTATTTACAAAAGCATTTCCTGCTGACAGCATCTCCAGACTTCCATGTGTATGTCATACGGGCTGCTCTGTTTCCTCCCTCACTCTCATAAGCTTGTTATACCTATGAGGGGGAAATAGAAGAAATGGCTTTTGTGATGTGGGGTGTCTGAAATACCATGATGTAACAAATGCTTTTTTTTGTTCTCTGTGTAATTTTGTGCCCATCTGTTTTGCTAGGTCAACAAGCAGTTTGATGACTGTAGATTAACTTCCCCCCTCCCTTCCCAATACCCTCTTTAAAACTTGTCTTTCTACACTCCTGTACTCGGTTACCCCAAATCCACAGTGCTTTAGATGAACCATTTCTGTGTGTCTGCTGTCATCTGACGCTGATTTCGGGCATAATTTCCTTTTGGGACTGTAGCCCTTACATGATTTAGCTCTCCAGAAGAATGATGTACATAATGGTGAAGAGGTGTGCAAGTTTTTATTTGTAACTTTTCAAGCCATCACTAACTCTGTTCTAGTTAAACCTCTAGCTGGAAGATGCATCTTGTTTTGTTTTACATCTTAAATTGCAAGCTCTTCCAGGCATGGGTTGCCAGGTAATGTTGGAATAAAGATGATAATGCCAAGGGAAGTAAATCAAACAGTGAAGCGATACACAGAGTGGGACTCTTAGGTGATTCAAGTAGCAAAGGCTCCACCATCCCTGATGTTTTGATATGTTTGTATCTTGTGATTATGTGTCGTCTAGGACTTTGGTTCTAACCTAATCACACTATATCAGATCTTTTTCTGAAATTCTTCTTAAAAGGACAACATCACTACTGGTCTTCCTACTTCATGTTTCACCTTTCTTTCAGACTAGTTTCTAATAAAATCTCTCAGTCTTCAGGAGTCTTCACTTAAAAGTACAAGTCATATCTTCAAAATTAAGTACAGTATTTCAGCACTAAATTTTTGGGAAAGAACAGCTGTATGTTACATGTACTGATATGTCATTCATGCCCTTATAAGTGTGCACGACATTATTTTGAATGCATTTGGAACTTTGTCTTAATTTATCTTTTTTTTTTTTTTTGTGCTCTTAGATGTGTGTACAACTTGTCAAATGTTTCCATTTCACTTAACAGTGAGGTACAAGTGATTCTGAAGACTGATGGACAAACAGGGAATTAAGAAGTCAGTTAAATAGATCAGCTAGTTAAGCTAGAATAAACCTGCAACGCAGACCTTATTTAATCAGCCAATAAGCATATTAGAATTAGATTTTGAGGATAGATAAATCCCTGTGCTCTGTTTCTGAAAAGTAAATGCTTATACTCTATAATACTCCTTTAAAGTTGATGTTACTTCCTCCATACTGGTTTCAGTGACCTTTTTCTTGATGTTTTCAATACCTTTCCAACGGTGGTGAAGTATGAAAGTTGCCAGTACTTAGAAGTTAACTGATAATCTTGTTTCAAAGATGAAAGTAAAGATGAAATCTTAAAGCATCACTACATGCCTGTTACTTACATGACAACGTGATCTCCTTAATGGTTAATAATTGGCTAGTTAAGGGTACGTGGTCAAAACAAGACTTTGTTGTTTGAGTGAAAGACTAGCATATGTTGTTTCTGGATGAAGTTGAGAAAGAAAACTGTGTATTTTACATGACTGATCACTTCTAAATTAGGTGCGATATTTGTTTTGGCTGGTTGGAGAGTAAGCAACACACTAATAGCTGCAAAGTAGTAACGAGAGTTGCTTTACTTTCATCTTACACAGAATATTGTAGAGTTCCTGTTAGTGGGCAAGAGGAATCATCAGCCAATTCTCTGCTGGACAAACTTGAATGTTTAATCTCTGAAAATATATAAACTATAAAAAACCCTCTGGAAATTAATATTTGCTGCACAGATTGTTTTCTACTTGCTAGCACACGCTCTGTTTCCAGCCTTCGTTACCTCCCTGGTTTTAGGGCATCCATTCTGGATGCTGTGGGCACATCCTTCTGTTAATGTTCTATTAGATGCTTCTTCCAAAACTTGTCTAAAATGTAGAGCGAAACAAGATGTTTGAGGAATGATCCTATGCGTGCTTCGCGTTCTTGTCTGTCAATAATTGTTCAGAATGAGGTATACTTTCAACATTCTTTATAAAACAGGTTGAACAGAGTTATAAAATGGCTATATTTGTTGTTGAAACTAAAAACATAGATGTCAGTACTGGGATTCTAGCTAAGCCTGTTAGAGCTAACAAATATATTTTAATTGAGGTTTTTATACATCTTATCTGGGCTTTTTTTTTTTTTAAGACTGTAGGCTAAATTCTACATTAGAGTACATGCTAAGTCTTGTTCTTGGATGCAAGTGGGCACCTCCTAATGGAATCTTCCTGGAAGCTACATTACCCCGTGCACATGCTTTCTAGCGTCCTCTCTAGCACTGTCAGATGTTTTAGAATGATAGCGAAATCAAGGATGCTTTGGCAGTGCTTAAGTGCAAGGAACTCTCAATTTTGGAAACCTGGAACTGTGTTGGCTTTAACTGGAATTGGAAACAGAGTCATTCAGTTGTGTGGTGCTACTGCAGGGCTTCCCTAGGAGTTACATTTTTTTTCCTCACAGAACTACTTAACAGCAATGTTATGGAGAGGAGTCAAGTATTGTATATATAACAGCAATTTGTAACCATAAAATAAATATTTTGACATTTAATGTTTATATTTAAAGAAATAGATCTTACTTTCTATTGTGTGGTTTGGTTTGGTTTTGGGGTTTTTTTACAATTCAGTAATGTATTGCATCAGGCATTCATAATGTGATCGTATACATTTTTGACTGATGGTTGGGTTATTGATACTTTGAGATGCATTTGATTATCAGCCACTGCATAACTCATAGATATGCTGTAGTAAAATTGTCTGTTCCTTGATATGTTCAGGTATTTTGCAGTGAAGAGTTGTATGTCAATGGCTGATCATCTGCAGTAGTAGTTTTTGTTTCAGACCTGACTGATCTTACTTTTTTAAGGGGAATAATTTAATAACCAGTATACAGTTCTCACATTTGCATTTTTTCAAAGTATTGTTTGTCAAGTGAAGGAATGTATTAAATCTTTCTACATTTGAGAACTGTCTGTTTATTATTTTTATAAAATATTTCACTGGACTATTCCTTTATTATGAGATAATGCTTTTTAAATAGATATTCTATACATAGCAGATCATACATTGCCACATTTTAGACCAGTTTTTTTCAGTAGCTTTGTAGTTCATGGCATTTTACTGATATCTGTGTTTGATTTGTTGTTTGAGATTTTTCTCTCTTCTCTCTTCCCCCTCCATGATTCAAACATTCAAAAGAAATAGTATACAAAAGAGGAGCTTTGTCAGGAACTCGGAAGTTCAGCAAATAGCTTTTGTACTTTCATGTAGGGCCTCCTCCCCTCCAAAAGAAAACTTATTTTAGCCGGTTTTTGTCAAGACTCAGGTAAACTAGATAAATTCTAATAAATAAGATAGTATTGGAACTTCTACTCCTCAGGCTGAGGAAGCAGGTGCTTCTGAACACTCTTAACACTTGCTTAATGGAAAATAAGTCTTTTTGACAGTCTGGTAGCACATTTGTTCCTCTGACTAAATGCACTTCTCTCTCTCTCTCTCTCTTTTTTTTTTAATAGGCATGCAGTCCCTGCCATGAAGAGCTTATGCTTGTTTGCTTGGTTTTTGGTTAGGTTGGTTTGGGTTGTTTTTTTTAATAAAAGGAGATGAAACAGAATGGGATGAAACTATTAGGATTGGGTTTAGGCGTTATGGTTGAGTTAACTTGCTAATTTAGAAAGAGAATCTATTGTGACTTAAGTGAATCTAACTAGAACACTTCAAACTTTAAAACAAGCTTAATGGTTGCGTAACATTCACATTAATAGCTCTTTCTTAGCTTCTTCCCTTGATCAGTTAAGGCATTTTTCAGCTAATAGATCTGAGACCACAGGCACACGTATTAGTGGTTCGTTAGATCTTGTAATACTGCTCCTGGGAAGAGTGTGCCTGTGTGTACTCGTGACCTTGACGTATATCCAATCCCCCAGCGCTCCATTTCTCCCCCACCTCCTGCACCTGCTATATCGTGGTCAATTGATAACGAGAATAATCGGTTGTGAATTGTTAAATGAAACATGTGGAAAGTGTGTCCAAAAAGATTGCATCTGGTTCAGTGATGTCTAATCTGTGCTAGCTGAGGATCCTCGTGTAGCTTCTTTGTGAGACATTCGATTCTGGGTGTGAAGGCGAAGGATTTTTTTTCCCCCCTCCTTGTTATGTTGGTTGCAAAATGGTTGAGAGGGAGACTGAGAGAGAGAAATCTTTTACTCTTATAAACCATAGTGACTCCCTCCCTCTCCAAATTTTTATTTCCTGACTGTAAAAACAAAACCGTGTTGATTTAATTTGGAACAGATTAATATGAGAAGGTGGTTCTGAAATAGGTTCGTATTGATTAGAATACTCAGGGTTCTGTCTGGTTCTTGTCCTGCCATTTTTTTTAATCCAGAACCGGACCTGAAGCTTCATTTTGGTGTTTAATATCACATTATTTTCTTGGTTATGGCATTTATCCTTTTGTAGTGATATCCCATCTTGAGTCTGAGATGGTGTGGTGCCTACAGAACTAATGTTTAGTCCCTGATGTACGTGGAGCGAGACTGCTCCTTAACAAGTACAGGTCTGTGGAAGATGTGTTTGGAGAAGTTATTAGGAGAAATATCTGGGAACTAAACTTCCTTTGCTTAGGATGTACAGGGCTTCATGGATGTGCCAGGCAGCGTTTCAGGATTTGGATGGATCTGGGTAATCAAAGAAGATTTAATATTTGTTGGGGCTCTTTCACTGCAGGGAAAGGAGGTCATATGTCTGCATGAAAAGAGTTCCTACATTTTCCTTTCTTGTGGTAACTATTTTAATAGTGACTGAGGAAGCTTTAGACTGTTCTGTTTTGAGAAAGACTATTCCATATGTGGAATTTTCTTAGGATAATTAAACAGAAGAAGAATTTTGAGTTAAATGGTTAGAAGAATGCTGCAGTCTAGTTCTTTCTCTGTTAATATCTTAATCTACAAGTTCCAGATCTCTTGTGCTGTAAATGAAGAGTTCAACTGGGAAATTAAATTTATGATGCTGCTCTTAATGTTATTATGGGAACTACACAAATTGAGGCTTGTTTGAGGATGCAATAAAATAAATATGCCATTATTTTTTTTGACATGAGAATTACTTTTTTATATTGTAAAATTTCTAGGCAGTTTATGACATTATGGAAATTCACCTCCTAGCCATGTGGAGGGAGACACCAAAAATAGTATTAAAGATAGGTCTGAGCAACATACTAGTTTTCCTGAAGTGTTTATTTTCTTTTTTATATCTTTTCTGTATATTTTCTTTTTTTTTTTAGTGTAGACTGTACAGCTACTTTAGTGGTGCCGAAGTTGGTCTGATCACTGCTTTACAAAGTGGATTTTAGGGGGAAAATTAACAGGGTTGCCTGTGAGCCTATTTGAGGCTGTTGAACTGAAGTTGTTCATGTTGAACTGGTGATAGTGCTGGCAAAAAAATTTCTTGGAGTGTGAACTTTAACTGTGTTCTTAAATAATCAACTTACCTTGTCTTGCACAAGCCACAAATGTATTCCTCTTCCTCTCAGAATTCCTAGTAATGCTAGAACACACTTGGGTGTCTGAGAGGAAGGCACTCCTGTTCTGCATCACTCTGTAGAATCATTGTCTCTCTCCACTCTTTATTGCAGGAAGCCTTGAGGGACTGTGGTCCAAGCTGGGTGCCCAGACTTGGGTAGTATGAAAATCTCTGTAGCTAGCCATGCTTAGCCTCTGCTTGCCCATTTAGTTATTACTTCTTCCTTTAAAAGAGGGAGAGAAATAAAACAGAATAGGTTGCAGCTGCCTCTGTAGTGTTACTTGTGGTGGAATGTCACAAAGTGAAGTCCTCATGCACAGTAGATCTTTACAATAATCCTCCTTTAACACATTGGTCTGTTAAACTTGTTTGGAGTAGCTTTGTCAAGTGTTTCCTTCTGAAGGAACTTCCAAAACATGAGACCACAATCAGCCAGGTAAATAACCAAGGGTTACAAAAATAATTATTTTGAAGTTCAGAGCTTTGGACTGCCTTGATCTGGAGCAAACTTGTCAGCCGTGGCATCTGGGCTTTAGGGCTTCTTTTATGGTGTCATCTTCTACTCATCTTAGAAAGTGGCTGTGGAAGGTGAATTGCTGCTGGTGCTGGAGGGGCCAGGAGCCCCGTGCTGCAAGAGGCAGCAAGGACTCACTTCTGGGAGCATGCAGGGGTGGCAGTGTGCAGGGGTGGCAGTGTGCAGGGGTGGCAGTGTGCAGGGGTGGCAATTGCTCTGAGAAAAAGCTGCTAGATTTAATTTTTTTTAACTGCTTTGGCAGCAGTTCAGTGTTCTGTGTTGAGCTGCGAACAGATGGAGGATGTGATCAGCTGTTGGGTCAGTGTTTGCTGCTCTAAATAGCTGCTCCTTGTCTTTTCCAGGGAAAGGTAGCAGGCTGGATAGAAGTGTCCAGCCAGCAGCCCACAGGGTGTCACTGTTCTAGATCTCAATTTTCAGATACCCATCTTTATTCTTCTAGATATCAATTATGCCTGTGCTGTCAAAAGTGGCTTGCACTGCAATGTCATTTTTGCTTACTCTGATCCGTAAGTCACTTGTTGCTCTTTTTGGAAAATAACAGCTTCTCTGCTGAGAAGTTAAAGCAAAACCAAACAGTGTAGAGAGCTGGACAGTGGTTGGTTTGCATCCCAGATCTGTGAATATGCTGAAGAGGGAAGTTTTCTAAAGATTGTATACAAACACATGCATCACTGGCATATAAAACTATAGTGATTGATACTTGTTTATGAAATATTTTATTGTTGATATGTTAGCTATAGTAATTAAATCCAACAGTTGTCCTGTAAAAATATAAAGGGCTCCACGGACCTGTAACTACCTGTAGTTTTCTGAATCAGCAATGTAAACATGGGCAACTTGAGTCTATGCTAAGGCTTTTAGTACTCAGGCTTCTGTGGAAAACAGTGAAATATTCCTGCTCCAGCAGGGGGATAGGACTAGTTGATCTTTTGAGGTCCCTTCCAAGCCCCAACATTCTGTGATTCTGTGATATTTGAGAGGTGGTTTTGTGTAGTTTTCTTTTTCCCTCCCCCTTAAGGTCTCGCTCACCTCCGTTAGGAAATCTGCAAGCATAGCAGAAGTAACAGTAAAATTACTCCCCAAAGAGGGCATTGGAGAGTAAAGGGTGGAGTGATAGGTGTGTTCCTCTGGAGCATCAGAAGCTGAAGGAGGTTTGCAGTAATGGGAATCTCATTTAGTTATTGCACTCAGAAAGCTATTGTGAAGGTGGGAAAATGCATGTGATGTGTTGTGTTAGGAACATCCATCTCCTGAGCCAGCTTTCATCTAAAATTGGTCATCTAAGCTAGTACAAGATCTGGATTCATGGCAGTAATCTGCCCCCTTTCAGGTGGATTTAGCACAGCTGTGTACTAGCATGGCTGCCTAGCTTCTGCCAGAGCTGGTGCAGGGTAACACTCAAGAGTTAGTGTTCAGCCATGTCCATCAAATGTTCTTTCTGTCCCACCACCATTTAGGAGCTATAAAAGCAGATATTTACCATCTAGGCCAACCTTTGAACGAGACCCTGAAATAGCACCTGGATATACTTTGTATATAGCAAAATATTGCTTTCTCAGAGACTGGTCTTTTTTGGTCTACTCGTATTCCCTCCATCTGTCAGAAGAAACAGGTGGCAGTTACAGATCTGGTAAGTTAAAAGAAGGCTGTGGTTAGTGAATGAGGATGGGGTCTTTGAAAGGATAGAGTAAGACTAAAATGTCTTTTTCTTTCCTCTTGGATGATGTAGGAGAAGAATTAACATGGATGAGGAGAGAAAGAGCTGTAAAAAGAGCAAGCATTGTTGACACTACTTGAAATGTGCTTAGCCTTTTGAAATGGGCAAGTGAGTTCATGAAAGAAAGACTTGAACATATTAACTGAGCATGACATAATTATTTTTTTTTCCTAAAACTTGACTAGTAAGTTTTGGACATGTGCTTCATAGGTTTTGAGTGTCTCTCATCAGTGACATCTAAAATAAACTTAATTATATCAGCATTGTAATGAAAGGGAAAGAAAAGAAGGCTGTCAGTTGAATCCTACTTCTGGAAGAAGCCTGTTAATGCAAAGCATGACTCTTTAAAATCTATGTATTTCTTTATTAGGGCATATCTCATAGTGCATAGTGATGAAATTTGTTGGAAACTGCATTAAATGTGGTGTACACATAATGTTCTGCTCAGTGCTGTAAGGCTCTGCCTTGACTTCTGTCCTGCTTTAAGCTTTGTGCTGTCAGACTGCATCCATGGCAGCTCCTCACAAACAAAAGAAGTGGCGTTAGGCAGAGGTGCCGGACTTGAACGCTGCTGCCTCTGCCACCTGCTTTGAGGCTTGTTTCCAAAGAGGGAACTAGTGCAAACAGCTGTATGATGATGTGGTTGGAGTCAGTGTACTGACTGTGGGCACTGCAAACTTTTGGCTTTTTTCTGTCTTTTGGGACTGAAATAATTTTGGTTTTTAACTGAGATTATTTTTTTTTTTGCAAGCCAAAGCTTTTTGTTTTGTTGTTGTTTGGTTTTTATCCCCTATGTGCAGAAATATTAGCTTTAGCTCTCAAAGCAGAACTCTCCCAAAGCTAGGAAGGTGATGCTACCACTGAATTGTACACAAGGGTCGTTCAGCTGTTTTCTAATGTTAAGTGTGGTTTGTTGGGGTTTTTTTTCCCATTGATCTAGGTGCAACAAACTAACAGTGTGTTTTAAAAATACCTTGGGTTGATGTGTTTTCATAGGCAGACATTGGTTAGTTTGTGAATATTACAAGAAGTTAAGGAACTTCTTTCAAATTCTGTAACCATATTAAACTCAATAGTATCACAGAATGGTAGGGGTTGGAAGGGACCTCAGGAGATCATCCAGTCCAACCCCCCTGCCAAAGCAGGTT
>NW_010286247.1:9612-23181 GCF_000700745.2 Antrostomus carolinensis
AATGGAACCTCCACAACCTCTCTGGCCAGCCTGTCCCAGTGCTCTGTCACCCTCACAGTAAAGAAGTTTTTCCTTAGGTTTGTGTGGAACTTTCAATGTTCCAGTTTTTGCCCATTGCCCCTTGTCCTGTCACTGGGCACCACTGATCAGAGCCCCGCCCCATCCATTTGGCCCCCACATTTCAGATATTTACAGACATTGATAAGATCCCCTCTCTGTCTTTTCTTCTCCAGGCTGAAGAGTCCCAGCTCTCTAAGCCTCTCCTCATATGGGAGATGCTCCAGGCCCCTCATCATCTTTGTGGCCTCCACTGGACTCTCTCCAGAAGATCCATGGCCCTCTTGATCTGAGGAGCCCAGAACTGGACACAATACTCCAGATGTGGCCTCACCAGGGCAGAGTAAAGAGGGAGGAGAACCTCCCTCAACCTGCTGGTCACGCTCTTTTTAATGCACCCCAGGACACTGTTGGCCTTCCTGGGCACAGGGACACACTGCTGGCTCATGGCCAAAAGATTGTTTCCAACTACTTGTAGGGAGTATTTCACAGAGATGGGTGTGAGGCTCTGAATTTGGGTAACACTTAAGGTTAGCACAAGCCATGGACAGACGCGTGAATGAGAGTCTGTGTGTATCCATCTTCATACGTGTGTGTAGGTATCCAGGCGTTTTAAAATGTGGCATTTTTGAATGTAGATTAGTGATGTTGCTCTGTAAGTGCAGGCATGAAGGAAATGCTTTGTATGTGTGCACATACCTTTTTTGGATTAGGAGAACATGTACGTGTGTTGGGGGTGCTGATGGACAAAGTGCATTAGGAAATGTTTAAAGGTTCTTTGCTACACTGAGTCTCATAGTGAAACCACTCGTTGGGAACAGGAGAGTTTGCCTTAAAAAGCAGTTCCGAGCCACAGTACAGTTTTGCCAGCCTTCAGTGCTTAATTGGTGTGGAGTTAATGACCAAAAGATTTATTAATTGCTATAATGCTTCCAGGCTGCTTATCTGCAATAAGCTGCTGCCACAACAGATGGCAAGTTAGTGGTTTAGCTGAGGTTCACTAGAAGTTTTTCACCGCTCTATTTTAATGTCCATAACGTATCTATGTGGCTATAGATGATGCAGAGTTGAAACCCAAATCTTCGCTGGAATAGGCTTCAGATGAATTGAGGTTTTATTTTGTCACTCAGCAGGAGACAGAACACTCCTTTACTGTCAGAAGAAACTTTGCAGTTTTATTTCTGTGATCATCTTTATTTTATCTTTACTTCTTTTTCCCAGCTACTCCCAAGATTCATCTCCACTGTACTGTCATTCTCTGCTTCTTTTCAGGGATTCTGCAGGGAATTGTCCTGGTGTCTGCTGTGATTTGAGGCAGCTTGCAGCAGCAGCAGCAGCCTGAAGCTGACGGGCTTTGTTTTGTTCTTGTCATAACTGGCTAAAAGTCTGAAGCACAGGAATAAAAGTGGACAAAATTAAACTTCTATAATTTTCAGGTATACATTGCTTTAAAAAAAGATTGTGGATAAAAAGCTGGACGTGAGCCAGCAAGGTGCATTCACAGCCCAGAAGGCAAATAACCATATCCTGGGCTGCACCAAGAGAAGTGTGGCCAGCAGGTCGAGGGAGGGGATTCTGCCCCTCTACTCTGCTCTCCTGAGACCCCACCTGCAGTGCTGTGTCCAGTTCTGGGGCCCCCAACACAAGAAAGACATGGACCTACTGGAATGAGTCCAGAGGAGGCCACAAAGGTGATCCAAGGGCTGGAGCACCTCTCCTGTGAGGACAGGCTGAGAGAGTTGGGGCTGTTCAGCCTGGAGAAGAGAAGGCTGAAGAGACACATGGTAGAAGCCCCATCCCTGGAAGTGTTCCAGGTCAGGTTGGACAGGGCTCTGAGCAACCTGATCTAGTTGAAGATGTCCCTACTCACTGCAGGGGGGTTGGACTAGACGACCATTAAAGGTCCCTTCCAACCCAAACCATCCTATGGTTCTGATGCTTTCAATGGAAAAAAATTATATTTTTTTTTCTGCCCTGAAAACAAGCTACCATGCTAGTCCTCCTCTAGCTATAAATTTGAAACCTTATGTAGGAGGAGGAAGAACTTTGTACTGAGGAACATTGCATAGTAACTAAGTTAAATATTAATTATTATTTAATGGTTTTGGAAGTGCTGTTGGTGACCTAGCTCTTGGTTTTCAGAGTCATGGGGAAATCATGACACTTAATCACACAAACTTTTAATATTATTTAGACTGCTTGTTGCAGTTTTTTAAACTTGATGGCTGTATCTTATGTCTTCAGAACAAGAATAGAGAAGAATATTCTTTTGTCTGTTATTTAAAGTAATTTTGAGCCTATGTTTTCATTTTTAATCAGGTGACAAATCTAGTGACTGTGTAAGGTTTAGGGGATTGTTCTAGTCCCCAGGCATTTATTAAAACATTTCTAGTAATGGCCTGTGGGAATTTATTCCTTAAGTACAAGTAGAGCTTTCCAATAGAGGACTGAGTATGTACTCGCCTTTGTGGCATTTGACTAAGGACGTGGAAATTTAGAGTGTTTATCTAAATGTGGAGCCATTTCTGAACAAACTCTGCAAGTCAGTTGTCATGAAACAAACCTGGTGCTACTCAGTGAGTGGCACCTCATGATGTCACCTGTTAGTGGGATTGGCCCATCCTCTCTGTCAGGAAGGTGTTCCTGATGATTTGACAGCTAAGATGGAAAAGTCTATGGTAATCTGTCTCTGTTTTCTGTTAAAGCCTAGAGGATCCTAACCAGTGTTAGACCTCCCTTATACTGAGGACACTAAAAAAATCTGCTAAGGAAAGTTACTTCTAACCCTGTTGGTGTTTATGGTAATCCTGAGAATGTGGACATCCCGATCATTAGATTTTTCCATGAAGTCTTGACTTGGCAAAATGTGTGCAGTGTTATAATATGAGGAAACTTGAGGTTTGCCCTAATATGAAAAAATCATTCCCAAATAATTGTATTTTTACATTTTAATTGTTTTGCAAGTTAGGGATTAATTCTTCTGATGAGAAAAGAATTTTCAATGGTTTCTTTGTGACTTATGTATTTCCTTTTTTTTTTATAGCAGGAAGTTGAGTCTTAGCTGTTTTATTTTGCTTGCATTGTCCTATCTCTGAAACTTCTGCCACAAATATGTTCTTTTGTGTAGTTTGAGTAATTTAACTTTTTGAAGTTACACGCAAAGTTTTTTTTTAGTGTTTGTATTAACTCATCAGCAAAAAAAAGTTGATGCAATGGACCCTGCCTTTATTGATGCTTCAAGGCTTTGTATTTATGACTAGTAAATTTTTAGTGTCCTTGTCTTAATCTTTTTCACCAAAATGGGTATTTTGTAGGGAGGCTGTCTATGACATGAGTGAGTGGTTAAGTACAGGAATAATCTATTAGTAAGTGTTAGTATGTCATCAGGGAGGTGTTATATCTGATTATTATTTTTTTGTAGGTGTCTCTGCTTAGTGGGGTTTACTTGGGTTTAGTGGAGCACGAATCCCTTTCATTAAACCATGAGAGGATCACTGGAAGAAGATGTCTTTCTGGCACCTGTTGCATCTGCCCCTCCAATATGTTGTTGTGATTCTTCCTTTCCTCTTAAGCAAAATCTGCTTGACATTAGTGAAGAAGGAGAATGACTGTAGCTCCTCTTTCTGGAAAGCCAGTGCTCTTTGGGGGTCAGACACCCCCATCTAGTTGGCCTGCTTGGAAGGAAGTTACATGGGATAGGCTTACAATTCTACTAAAACACCAGAAAATAGTGTTGGAAAAGGCGTAAAGGATGGCTGTGTGTCCCACTGCTGCTCTGTGGATTTATCCTGCTAATTAGTCTGTCTTTTTCCATCTTCCTAATCCTACTTGTACATTCATGAGAGGGAGAGAGAGCGCATGCATTTGGGTGCCTGGTGAGCAGGCAGGCAGGGCACAGTGGTGTGTCAGGGGCTGGAGAGCTACCAGGGAAGCTGAGCTTTGTGGCTCTGTTTTTGCCCTTTGTGAATTGTCTTAGGTAGACTCTACTAATTAGAGAGCTTTTTATCTTCTTTTAAAATATTAGTGGACAACAGTATTGGTAACTGTCTACCTTGATATATATTAAAAGGTTGATGAGTTGTCTGAAAAATATAATTAATTTTCTTTAAGTTGGGGGGGTTTTGTTTTGTTTTGTATTTGTGCTCTAGGAAGCAGACATAAATCCAGGCAACCGCCTGTTACAGTGCTGCTCATAACCATGCTGATTTAACTGTTCTTGCTTTACCTTTTAAAGCTCACACCAGAGTTGCTGCTAGTCTGCAATAGCTACTTAGTGCAAAAATGCTGTGCTACAATCTTACTGAAACACCAGTCGTTAATTTCACTTGGCTACTAGGGTATCCTTGCTGAATAGACCATGGTTCCTGGGTGTAGGTTTGGAGATTTTTCTTGTTAAAGAGCCCATTAGAATGGGATATTTTATTCTTGTGAAGATACTTGTTTAGTGTAACAGAATTACCCCTCAACTTCCTTTTTCATAATCAAAACTCATTACTCTCAATTATTCTGAGCATGTGTGCTGGCTCTCAGTAGTTCTTTGGTTCCTTCTGCACTTTTTAAACTATTCCCTAAAGTCTGATACCAGAGCTGAATGTAATATTCCAGAATCTCAGTGCTATAAAAATTTCATGTTTCATTCCATCCTTGTTTTTCTCATTCATTTATCCGTCTTCTGGCCAGTGGAGACAGCACTGATTATACTTTTTGTCACTTGTTTGTCTAACCTGCTCTTAAAATGACCTCCTTGATGGAGACTCCACATCCTCACCAAGCAGCCCATCTTTGTCCTTAAATACTTTGCTATTGACATGGAAATCTCCCTTGCTGCAACTGAAGGGTTTTATTGCTTGTAGTGTTTGCTGTGGGTACAGAGAACTGACTCTTCCTCCCCTTGGTATTCTGATCTGTAAGCTTGATGCCCCCAGTTCTTTCAGCCTTTCCTGGCAGGTAATATTGACTACATCTGGTAGCTGTTCTCCTGTGGCTTTTCTCCAGCTGTTCCTGTCTGGCTTGAAGACCTGTGTTCAGAATAAGTTGCAGTTGTCCCTCTGAGACTTACCAGAGCGGTATTAGGTGGAAGGATTATGTCATGAGTCACATAAGCTATACATCCCAAGGTAGCATTAGCTTTTTTCCAGCAGTTTGACCTTGTTGACTCCTCTTTTGCATATATCACCTACACCTGTTTGGAAATTCATGGTAGTCCTATCAAGATGTAGCTTTTTAGTTTGGCTATGAGAAAGTCTCAGTAATTAAGACTTGCAAACATTAATCAAGTAAATTATGACATTTATTCTTTCTCCCTGTGTAACTCTGTCGTGGAAGTTGTACTGGTTTGACATGGCTTGTTTTTGACAAAACCAAGGTGGCTTTTCCTCCCCTCCTTATCAGAATCATTTAAAAAGTCATTTGAATATATTTGACTAACTTTTCTTGAAGACAAGCCAAGATTATTCCTCAGGTGTTTCTGCCCTTCACCATCCCTTTTCTCTCCCTCAGTTTTTGTTGTTGTTGTTTTGGGGTTGGTTTTTTTTTTTTTGAGGGATGAGATTGTTTATTTGCTTTAAAGAAAGATTTTATATAGTTCACATTTTTCTAAGCTTCTGATATTTCAGGCATCCTCTATGAGTTTTCAAAGACAGGATTATTGATTTTGAGATGGCTCAGAGGATTTCCTGAGCTTCTTGGTTGAATGTTATCAGATCTAGCCAAGTTGGAAAAAAAAATGTAAGTATGGCTATTTCCAATAGTAGGCCAACTCTGGGTGGGTGTTTTTACCCATTTAGTGGTGCTAATTGTGCTAGTCACCTGCTTGTAGTTGATCTCTTTAGTGAGGACTTGTTCTTCATTAATCTGTTTTCCTTCTTTATTCAGTAATGGACAAATTATTATTAGTAGTGTATGATAGAATGATTTCTTGGTACCCTTGCGCTGTTTTGTGAGAATTATTTCACTTCGTGCCTTTAGCCTTTTCCATTTGTCCCCTGTATTCTCTTGCCATTGTTATACTTTTTCTTCCCTTTCTCTGTGCCTTTTCTGAGTCATTATTCTCTTGCTGTGTTTTCTATTCTCTTGCTGTGCTTGGTTTTCTTGAATTTGTATCTATTGTGTCATTTGAGAATTAGCTCTTCCTTGCCCTAGACTTGCCTTCTGTGAGCTCTTATTTAGTGAAGTTAAATCTGTCTATTGCTGTTCTTCCTTCCTTTCCATCCTCAGTAACCACTGACTTGACAGTTTACTTCCAGTGGAACTGTCTCTTATTGTTTATTGTCAGCCACTTCTTCCTTGTTGGCTACAGCTAAAGGAAGAGTCTCAGGTTGCTTGCTATATTTTAAAAAAGTAAGTTCCTTGGGTTCTCACTGGTCTTCTGCTATGTTCTGTGCCCAGTGGGTGCCTAGGTTCTTAGTATTTCCTTGTAACAAGAAGTCCTATGCTTTTCTTCACTTTTCTACCTGCTCAGGTAAGGTATCGTCTGTCTGTCCACCAATTTTTATAGTCTGTAGTAAGCTTGCAGCTTGAAAGCACTCATGCTTTCCTCCTTTTATTATTTGTAGACTTCCAAGACACCTCTCTGCATTTGTGATGCTTACGTCCTTTAGATGTAGGGCACTGTTGTGGTTTAACCCAGCAGGCAGCCATGAACAGTAGTTGTTGTGATGAGTGAACACTGAACAGCTTTCTATGATACCTTCCAGGTGGTGCACATCTGCCTGTTGCTTAGACCTGATATGTGATTTCTCTTCCTCTTAGGAGTTGCTCCAGACAACCACTTTTGTTTTCTTGGGTCTGAAGGAGACAGAGAACAACTGAAGCAGTAGGCAGCCCTAGGTAGGGCCAGCTGTAGGGCAAGTGTCTCAGCTCAGGTGCCTCCTGCTTCTCCCTAACACACCCCCACCCCAAAACCCACACAAGAACCAATTTCTAAGTGAATCTGTAATGAAGAATTTACTACACTGGACATTTCCCTTGTGATCGTACTCATTGTAGGAAATATAAGCAACTGTTCCTACAAATCCAGACCAGGGTTTAGATTTTGGCTCACTATCTGGATATACATCTTTGGGTCAGGGAACATTTGAGATGATAGTTTTGGAGATGCTACTTTCCCTTTTTGTTCTGGTTATGTATGCTGGGATAATAGTTGTCTTCCTGCTATTAGCTCCGCTGCCTTCTGGTGAGAGGTAGCTGAATAGACTCCCCTGGACTATCTGATCTCCGCTTCTTAAGTTGCAGCAGTTAATCAGATGCTGAGGTCAAAGGACTTCAAGATTTACATATTTCCTCAGTTAATTCAGTAAATTTCTGGTCCTTCCCATGGTGGCAGTTGAAGTACACCATGTGTTGTGTTTCCATAGCGTATTTCATGTGGCTGTAAGAAATTTAATACATGATGTGATGTATGCATGTGTGGTGGACATCTAGAGCTGGGCAGTTTGGGGATAATGAAGTGCAAGGACTGAGGTAATTTGCTATGGATATTGGCTTAACTTGTGGTTTTTTTAACTTTGTAGTGATTTTTTTAGAAACATAACCTTTGAATGCAATTCTGATGTTAAAGCTTACCTGCTGCATCTTCTCCCGTAATTTTGCTGTTTGCTCTTAAGTCTAGCTATTAAACTAGGACCTTGCTGCTTATTGATGCTGACTTTTTGCAGAATTAAGGGGCTTAGAACTGGAGAATTATTTCTCTGCCTTGTTTTATCTGTGTTATGTCTGTACAGCGTATGCAATTTGCCTGACAGTTCTATGCTATGGGAAAAACATTACTAGTTTTAGAAACAGTATTTGGATCCTTCTGAAAATGCCTCCTCTCATATATGGCTTTACTTATATTCTAGGAGATTTTGCTGTCAAGAGTAAGTATGTTTAACCCTTTACCAGGTGAGGTATCTTCTTGTAGCAGTTCTTGAAGTAGAGCATCTACAGTTGTATCACTGAAGCTACATAGTCAAGTAATTAATTCCTAAATGTCATCTTACACATATCAGACTTGCCTTTGAATGAATACTTCTTACTGTTCATAGGGAAAATGCTGGCACGTTTTTGGGGTTTTTTGTTTTGCATAATCCTATTAATTTTGCATATTTCTGTTCAGGGTTGAAGTATAAATAACAGATTAAATCTCCAACAACTATCTACTAGGAAAAAAAAAAAACATATATATATATGGTTGTTACCTGTCATGGCTTGTTAAGAGAATTTGGGGGCATTTTAACTACCTGCTAGAACACTTTTGGCCATTGTACTGGGGAAAAGAAATGCTTGAATCATCTTTGTGGTTAGCTTTCGGTATTTTTTTAGCACACGTGGCTGCATAGTTGCTGGAAAAACATTGAATATCTTTCTAGTACAGGAAAGGCAGAATCCTGGTAGGAGGTGGATAGGCTCGGTTCTGCTGTGTCATATTTGGCTGCAAAGAAGGGAAGTGTTGCATGTGGGATATGTGCTCCTAAAGAGTTTGTGATGTGTGTAATTAAAACAAAATCTCCTTCCCTCCCTTTTTTCCCTGGAGAGCCTGGGTTCTTGGTGGCTGCACATGTGCATGTTACAGACCCAACTCTTTTTTCACTCAAGTCTAAGCTTGCCTGCGCTTAAATGAGTTCTGTTATTTTGTATGCGTGCTGCCATTTCACTTGTCAGCTAGGAAATAGCACTTAATGCTGTGCAGAAAATTCTTTAAATATAATTAATTACTGTACTTCAACCAGTAAAAGACATGATTTCCTCCTCTTCCCCTTATGGCTTAATAGTAAATTTGATTTTGATTCAGTTTCACGTTTTCAAGTTTGCTTTATCTTGTAAATTGTCCATACCTTTACACTAAAATACTAAGTTTTTCTGCTTTTAATTTTAAATGCAGTGTTAAAAGATATATAAGAGCCTTATAAAAACTACTGTAGGGAAATTCCCTTCATCTCCCCTGCCACAAATAGAATTCAAAAAAACACCCAGAAGGCAAAGACAGATCATATATTAAAATTGAGCTGCAAATACATTTGGGCAACTGCAAAGCTTTTTCATGTGAATGATGAGAAAAATGTTATGAGATCTGGGCAGTTTTTTGGTACTGCCTATCTGTAGAAATACCATAAAATACCTTTCATTAACTGATTCAACTTCATTTGAAATAATCTTCACTGTCCCTCTCTTCAGCTCTGCTTCACATCCTTCACACTGTGACCGGTAGTCTCTTACTTCAGTCTGAATGTATTGCAGGACATTTTACTCCACTTTCCCTGTCCTCAGCTCAATTCTTGTCCTCTGCCCACCCCAGTGCATTCACAGAGAGAACTTCATTGCTTCGCTAAGCAAAACGAACCAGGCCTCTTGCTGATGACCCTGTTTGGCCGTCACCACGTCTGTTCTACTTAGTTCTTTCTTGAAGGTGGTTGACCAAATGAGGTCTCTTCCAGAGGGCTGTGAAGCAGCACTGCTTCGGCACTAGTACTTTCTAGTGTCTCTTGAAAGCAGTGTGATGCATCTTGGAATCATGTTTCCTTCTCAGAGTCTTAGGGATGAGCATAAGCCATTGGTATAACCAAATCCTTCTCATTTGCTTCCAAATCTGTATAGAGAATTAATATCAGAAGGATATTCATTTCCAGGTACTGCACAAGACACTTGTCAGTGTCTCTGACCTTTTTTTAACGATCCCTCAAGATGTGAAATTTATTGATTTGGAGCCGACGTTTGAAAAATTCTGACAATAGGAAATGAAAAGTATAAATAATTATTTGATTAAGATGAAAGGGAAGCTGTTACAGAATTATCAGTTGAAATCATTAAATATAGATATGCACAGTGATACTTCTTAAAAATAACCAATTCCTAATAACTTATTTTTCAGTTTACGTGCAGCACCTCAGATCGATGCAATGCAAAATACAATGAAGATAAGGGTGGTGATTGCTGCTGGCTTTAATCTGGATAAGTGGTCTTATTTAGGCAAGTAATTGGTTGCACAAGTGTAGGCATGCTGTAGTTTCTTGGTTAAACACAGTTTAAAAGCCAAGAGCCTCATAGTTATCGTAGTTTATTGAGTTTTGTTATGTTTAAAAGCATTTTTCTTTAAGAGAAGAATGAAGATATAATTAGAGTACAAGCTTATGTCATGGCTTGCAGCATTCTGATTTGTATTTCATTTTTTACTTCAAAACATAGGACTTTGATTCTTCCCATCTTCACCATTTCTTTGCTGAAGTGTCATTGCTGTAGTATGCTAGGTAAGCTGTAATATTTCTGTGCTAAAGGCCATTTTAACTTCCTCTCTCCCTTGAGCTTAAATATAGATTATTTTTTAATTTTTATTTTTAATGACCAAAATTAGTGTTTTGTTTTATTCTGGAAGTGAATTTTTCCTCCATTTATGATGCTATGAGGAAATGGCTCATTGGCTGAGGCTGCCCATTTGTACAAATAACGACACTGTAGTTTACAAAGTGAAGTTTGACATTTGGATAAAAGTGCAGCTTTGGGCTTCTTCCCTCCCCCAAGGGCAGTACCTTTCACTTATTGCAACACAGTGAATTTCAGTATTGTAGATGATATATATTTTTCTAGGATGTGTTTATAGATTTAAGCATGCTATAAGTTGTGATTCTGATATTCCTAGTTTTTTGTAAGATGAGACAGATGGTTTTAGGTTTAAAGGAAGATAAAATGACAAGATGAGACTCGCAGGCCTAGGCAGTTTCTGTGGCATCAGGAATCTGTTGCTTTCTCCTGCAGCGATCCTTCTCGGCTGGAAAGCAATTAACCATTAACCTCCAGAGACTTCAGTCGGGGCAGGTTCAGTGTGGCATCAATAACCGTTGCTTGGAAGCACACGTCTTCCTTGAGAATGAACGTGTGCAGGGCCACCGGGAGCGATCTTCAGGGTTAGTAAACACTGCATCTAGCGTTTACTGCTTTGGAAAAAGTCAGGGTGACTTCAGCTTGTTCAGTTTCAAATGTAATAGGAGTAATTTTGTTCCCAGATGACGTGGATCTTCCAGCTTTTTGTCCTGGAAAACCATTAATTATAAATGGGTGTGTTGCTAGTGGGTTACAGGGAATTGTGGTAATCATGTTAAGCTTTTTGTGTTGGCTTGGAAGAAGATGTGAAATTCTTATTGATAAAGCTTCCAGAGTATAGAATGACTTGAAAAGGGATAATAAGAGCTCTCAGCTGCTTGAGGAAAACTACTTGTTCATATGCTACAAACAAGCATATGAACAAGTGTGGCCAAATTTCATGGCCACAAGCATATTCATACAAGTGTGGCCAAATTTCATGTGCCTTACCTAGACAGATTGACCTTTGGAGTGGCTGTACTGATGGCCCATGCCCAGCTGCACAATATTTTATGTATTTAAAAAAACCCCAAACAACCAAAACCAACAAAAAACTAGCCTGGTCCTTGAATCTGTTCACAGTGGTACCAAATGGAAGAATAGGGAGGTTATTTGGTATCCATCAGAGGCTTCTTCCTGAGTATCAGTTCTTGTGCCTACCCGAGGGTCATGCTAATAGTCTGTGTTTCTGACTTCCAAGAGCCTGTTTTCTAACTCTTTCCAGTTTCTCAGAAAGAAAGGAATAAATGACTTAGCAGATAGAAGTGTCTGAATACATAACAGAAGAAAAGTGATGATGGAGAGTAAACAAATGTAATTAAATTCGCTAATTGGTTCTGAGCCCAGATTAATTCTGGTTTAGATGATTTGCTACTTGCAATTTTTTAAATAGGGATTATGCTAGATCATATCTTCTGGAAAAAGCACCCAAACAGGAGTTAATTCGGGAAGGTCTTTGACCTTTGTTAACACAAATTTCATGAGATCATGTGCCAGGCAGTACTTAGATGTTTTTCTCAAGTGTGGCTTATGCAGGTTTGGTTTTAGTGCTGGAATTCAACTTGGAGTGTCTGCAGAGCACAGCAGGACTTCTGTTAGGGTCTGGACACTTTGTTCAGCAAATCAGCTGAGTGGTTAGTTTGGGGGGGTTTGTGTGGTTTTTGTTTGTTTGGGTTTTTTAATAGAGTATTATTTAATAGTGATTAGTTGTTGCACCAGACTTTTTCATTTTTTTTAAAGAAAAAGTGGGAGGTATTTTATTGCAGTGGTTGAGGTAGGAATGAATATACCCATCTGTAAATTTCCCGGAATGAATAGTTTTAAGTCTGCATCATTGTCCTGGGTTTGGCTGGGCTGAAGTTAATTTTCACAAGAAGCTGGGAGGGGAGACAGCCAGGCCAGCTGAGCCGAACTAGCCCGGGGGATATTTGGTACCATATGACATGGTGCTCAGTGTGTAAACTGGGGGAGTTGGCTGGGGCAGGGGGGACCACAGCTTGGGAACGTGCTAGGCATCGGGTTCTGGATGGTGAGCAGTTGCATTGTGCATCAGTCACTTTGTGTATCTTTTTATTATTATTATTTTCTCTCCTTGTGTTGTCCTGTTAAACTGTTCTTATCTCAACCCATGACTTTTACCTTTTTCTCCTGATTGTCCTCCCCATCCCACCTCAGGGGGAGGAGTGAGCAAGTGGCTGCATGGTGCTTAGTTGCTGGCTTGGTCTGAACTACAGCCAGCATAAATGAACATCCAAGGAAGTCATTTGTCTTTATTTAATAAAACAGAATTGATACAAAACCTCTTTTTTGAGAACCTTGCTTTAACTTTCAGATAAAAAGCAGTTGTAGATCATTCTGCCTTATAATGGGATACAGATCGGAATTTAATCTTTTTAATTTTGGTTTATGAATGCTCCCTAGTTCCTGTAGAGATCATAGCTCTTTTAGGTGTACTTCCATTTTCATATTGTGGCACTATAACCTGTGAACTCCTTATTTCCGAACAGGTGCTCATTTCCTGAAGGATGTATTTTAGATTGATTCAGCTAAAAGAAAAATTGAGTGTGCTGTTGAAGGCTGTGTGGGAGAAAGAGCACAGAATATAGATGTTGCTCCTCCCTGAAAACTCATTACAGAATAACAGTATCTGCGTTCATTTGAAAGGGCTACTTCACAGATGTCTTTCTGAGGTTCTACTGGAAAAAAACTTCTCCAGGATAGTTTCAGGCACTTCTATTTGCAGTGTAGCTCATTTCATTGAAGGTGGCTGTGTTTCTCAGTATAGCTTTTGTCAATCAAGGTTTGATGGGTTTGTGAATTTAAGTAGCTGTTTAGACTTTAGTCTTTCCTGGTTACTCTGCTAGAGGATTGTTGTCTTGGCTCTGAGGACCCAAAGGAAAAGAAGATGCAGTTGGTAAAAAATCAGTTCTGTGTAAATCCACCAGAAGTGTTGCTTTTACCTGTTTTCAGAGGACCTGAGTCCTTGAAGAACTAGAAGTAGAAAGAAGACTGGTTTTCTTCCTATTCTGCATTGTGCAGTGATGCCTGATTTCCTTCCTCCCTGCTCTATTTTTGAGGCTTTTGTGTATGTCTGGTCATACTGAAAAAAACCCCCAAAACCTTGATTAGGTATACTTTTTGTACTGACTTTTTAAAGTCATAGAATCATAGAATGGTTTG
>NW_010286248.1:0-17707 GCF_000700745.2 Antrostomus carolinensis
CTCTAGCCAGGGTCAACCCACCACACTGGAGGTGTGAAAAGGCTTATTATATTCTTCCACTATCTTCCTCACATGGTAGCAATACCAACACTAAGTACTAGAGGAAACCTCCCACCAGCTATGTGCAAAGATGTCCTAAGATGCTGACATTAAATTGCTCATAGTCATTTACACAGCCTCAGATGGGTTGCTAATCCATTTCTTCAACTCCAAAAGACAGCAATTCAAATCCCACCTTCAAAAGCATCCCTTCTCTGCATCCAGCTTAGAATTTGACCCAAGGTATTACACACCTAGCTGGATTGCTCAGACACCCTGTAGCTGACAAAAAGTAAAAATTTCAGATTGAACTACTCTATGCAAGAGTTTCAGTAGTGTGCTTCCTTCTCTATCACCCTCTTTAAAAGATTTATGAAAACCAAGAATTTCTTAGAGTATTGAGTCAAGCAAGCCAACTGTCATTCTATTAATTTCTCATGCTTATTTCTGCACTATTTCAGGCAGCCTGGAGATTCCTGGAAAGAACAGATACTGAAATAATTCTCATTTATACTAGTGTGTGCCATAATTAGGTGTAAAGGTCTGCTCTGCTCAGGGCCTCTTTAAATCTTGTCCATCTGGTTTCAATCAAATCATCAAAAGAAACAGCAACTGTCTCATTCAGAATAGCTGTTTCTTACTCATTACAGTATTCTGCTATAAGCACAGAAGTCGCATTGCCTGTATGACAGAGACGACCAGTTCTGATACCTGGTCTGACCTCAGAACATCATTAAGTGGGGGAGTGCCAAGCACTTTTTTCCTCTACTAAGCACAAGCCATCGAGCTCTTTAAATAGCACAAAAAGGGCTGCAATGAGGATTTTGATTCCAACATATAAAGGAATGACATAGTCTGGGCAGAGTCACTCAGATTTCTGAGCAGGACTTTTACTATAGCCGACAGCCAGTGTGTGCTAGTTTCTTGGGTACAGAGGGGCAAGGCCTGAAGATGCATTGCTGCTTCTTTTAAGTATACTTGGGATTTTGCATGCATGCTTAAACAAATCTAGCCAGATCGAGTATACATCTGATTCCTCACCAAAATGGATATGTTATATGGCCATAACAACTGAAGGCAGGCATACAGGACACATACCCAAATGTTCACAGTGCAGACAGCCTACCGAATTCATTGCAGACAAAAAAATGAAACATAATTACTGAAAAGTTAGTAATTACTGCAAACTAAACCTGTTAGCAAGCTGAGCAGACCAAGAGGCTGCAGAAACACATACTCAACACTTTATCTTGTGAGGTGCTGAAACACTAACAAACCTTCCATCTCATTCCTTGCACCTGGCCATTTTGTTGTGGCTGATGATGGTTTTGCCTGCAGTCCCACAGTTAATTTGCCTGCTGGGTTTTGGACATCTCTGTAATATTTTTCCTGTACCACCTGTTGGTCTCAGGTTCCAACCCCTTTCATGCATGCCAGTGTCCTCTCTTTGAAGAAGACATGTGCTGCTGGCCTAAACTTCTGGGTTTCCTCAACCACATGAACTGAACAGACCTCTGTAAGAAAAGTTTTCACAGGAACTAGACTAATGATTGATAGAGGTCACCCATAACAGGAACAACAAAATCTCAAATATCCCTTATTTACCTGAAAGCCATGATAAGGAAAAGGCTCAGAACTGTGCCTTATTTAAACACTTAACTTCTGGCACGTCTCAGTAAATTAGCAAATTACACTCAGTAGCCCTTCCACAGCATCCTCCCTCAGCCGAGGCCCAGGCATCTGGTGTCTTGAGTCTGTTCACTACCTTTAATTCTGTGCTCTGGCCTTGAAGAAAAATTCCCAGTTGGCTAAAGCCACATGGGTGAGTGCTCCCAGACTTAAGACACCTGACTTTTTTTTTTTTTTGCAACTTTTAATAAAATTAGGACATTTCAGAGATACTTTGTTTCTGTCTCATCTCTGAAAGTTTTCTTTCACATAGTTTCACAGGCCTAACATTCCTCTCAGCTGCAACTTAGTGGTGTAAAACATGGGATCAAGCCGGTGTGCTACATAAACAAAGCTGCACAGATTTCACTTTCCTTGGTTTTACGTGGAAATTGTGCACTCTCTTGTCTCAAAAACCCCTGATCATTAAAACCCAAGAATTTCTATTATACCATGGTATTAATCTATTTTAAAGCTATAAGAAATGCAGTGTTAATTCTTTCCTGAGCTTTTTAAAAGCTCAATGAAATACAAACTGATGTTATCAATCATGCTACCACCTCCCCAAAGTTCCAAATCCTTTGCTTTCCATTTTCCAGGCATCTTGACTTATTAAAATGAATTGTGCATGTTACTGTGGTTGCTTAACAACTTTCCTAAAAATCCAACGTAAGCTCATTTCCAACAGCTGACACAAAATGCTGACATAATTCAAATACTCTCATTAAAAGAGAAATAGTATGAAAATCACTTTTTATTAATTTTCAATTATAAAACAAGAATTTCTGCATTTGCTTATCCAATACAAAAATCTCCCCTATTGTCAGTTCCAGTTAACTCTTACAGAAATTTTACATCATCATAATTGATTGTGTTTAGTCACTGCAACATATTAAAATCAATTTGAGAGTTAAAAAGAAGAATGAAACAAAATCAGCAACAAGATCCAATGCTGTTCCACATTCCTTGAGGAGTTAAACCAGATAACACAGCAACTCTGCCATCTCAGCAGCTTTACACTCATTCATGAGTTGTATCTGTTCTACATATGGATTTTATCCTTTTGCACTTCTTAGCCCTCCTGAGGATATTACCTTTCTTGACTCAAGCATTCATAGTGCCACGTGGCTATTCCACACACCTCACAAGTAGCGGTACCTCCCGTCAGACTGCAGCACCCTCGCCCATGGCAGATACCATCTCTCTGCAGAGTGTGCAGAGACATTCCTCTGCCTCACAGTAACCTACGGCATCGTGCCAGACCCAGACTGAAGGGCAAGAACTAAGCCAACCTAACTGTAGGCCAGGATCTCCTGCCAGCCCAGGCCTCCTCTTCTTTGAGTCATCTAAGTGCCTTCCACTAGTTAACTAACACTTAATGCCAATGGAATAATAAACAATAAAGCAATTAAAACCCAAATCAGAGGCAGAATTTTCCCTTTTACATGTAACAAAGAATCTCCCAGTGCATTTAAGAACAAATGTAAATAAAAAGTAACTGCTAAGTAGTATACTGAATGGTAGTTGCTGTAGGCCATGAGAAAAGCATAGAGAAAGAACTATTTCACGTTTAAAGTTGGAGCTCTAAGTCAGATTGTCAGATGCCAAACCAGATGAAAACATAGTAGATAAAATCTCAGGTAGGCCAAATATTTACTTTAAAATGTTAGCTCTGCATCACGGTCAGCACAAGTTGGGCACAAAGTTTCTACACAGTAAGTACATCACATGAAGAACTTCTGTTGCACAATTAGTCAAGGGTGGCATGAAGGCTGGCGACTGCTTTGCGATGCCAGCCAAACTGAACGTTAAGCTCCAGTCTAACACTTTTTTGTTTGTTTTGGTGAGGGTGTTTTTTGTTTTGGGTTTTTTTTTGTTGTTGTTCTTTCGTTGTTGGTGTTGGTGATTTTTTTAAATGTAACTAATTATAAAGATTTACAATCTACTAAGCCTGGAAATCTCTCTAATAAATCCAGTCCTGTTTTCAGCCTACAGGGATGATAGTGCCTTTGCAAAGAGTGAAGCTTAAAACAAAAATCTAAGATTTTTTTTTTCCTGAAAGCACCATGAGTCCCAGTTAACAAAACCAAATGCAATAGACAAACTCAGCCCTTGATTAAGCCTGCATTTTTAATACACTACTTCTACCTGCAGTAGAAACTTAAAAAGCAATCTGTACAATTACGAAGCAACTACCAACCCCATGGGCTTCAATGCACAATGAGGCCAATCAGCACTTTTTCATAACAAGATGTTTTGTTTCGTCCTTACAAGATACAGTCTCTAACACATAGCATGCTAGCGGCTGGTTAAAAATGAAGCTACTATTATTACAGACTGCCAAAGACTTCTACGTTTCTATCAGTATAAAACTCTCAGCTTATTCCCTTCATCCAAAACATCCAAGATTTTAATGCACAAATCTCCATGGGTATGGCTAAGTGAAAGAAAAGTATGTAATTTTATCATCAGTGTTTCTGTGTAATCTGCTAGAATGCCTGGTATACATTCATATGCATCTGGTTCATTTTACAGTTACTTAATTTCAGCATCTAAAGATTCCTCTAATAGTAGTTCCAAAATCTCACTTCGCTCCAAATGCTCATGTAAAGAGTTGTACCAGTTCCACTGCTGGAAACAAATTTATTTTTGCTGAATGTGCTGCCGTGCACCACCATTATCTTCATCTTATACTATAGGTTAGAACGAGTCAGCCAGGGAAATTCCTGGAAGAAGGAAAAAAAAAAAAAGAATTAAAACCATAGAAAAATAGACAAATCTTAAGAGGAACAGGATAGAAATATGTATTAACTACCAGATGGAATCCACAGGAAACAAAGGCTGCTCAAAAACGTTTTATCTCATTTTGCCAGGAATGGAAAGGAACAACCACAAATTCTGGAAACAAGCATTACAGACACTATGCATTAGTAGCAGCCAAGGGAAAAAATAAAAACAATCCAAAAACCAAGGAAAGCAGATGGCACAGTGTAAAAGCATCTATTCTCCTGTCTCCCAAATCTAAAGACAATCTCTCTGCCTTCTCTGCAGATTAAGTGGTACTTCCTGAGGATTTCTGAGGCTTGCCCACATGAAGCTTGCAGAAAAGGAAAGGAAAACATGCACATACCTGCTTCTTTCTCTCAGACTGTGGATCAATCATTACATTTATAAGAGAAGGTGTTTGCTTGTCAGTCCTGCTTGCTTTCAGAGCATTCTGCAATTCTTCTGGCGTTTTAACAAAGTATCCTTTACCTCCAAAGGCAGACATAATTTTCTCATAGTGTGAATTTGGCAGGAGAGAAACAGGAGGCGCACTGGAACAAAATTGAAAACTTCTGATTAATGGCAGGGAAGAACTGCCAGACTGACCAATTTAATTACTTCAGTACTGATTTTAAAGTGCAAGATGATTATTGTGCTGCCTAATGAATTCTTCTGGGCAGGAAGAACTATGTTTTCTATACCACTTAAGCTATGTTTCTAGGGTAGCATACTTATTTTCATCTTCTGGAGACATTCCTGAGCAGAGCTTTAGCCTAGTTATCTTGGTACAGAGATCTCAGCTCCAGAAGCAGAAGCCCAGTGTAAACTCAGAACACACACTTCAGCTAATTTTGGAGAAGAAACCCAATAGAGAATCATCTCTCTGCTGCACTGTTGTGTAAACAACAGTGTGGGATTTGGTTGTTTGTTTGCTTTTGGTAACTGGTTCTTACTTGTAGAAACAGCCTAGGACTAAGTTTACTTTATGAACAATTTCAATCTAGGTCAAAAAGCACTAAAAGTTAAGAGAATGACCATTTTGGTCACTCCTTCCTTAATAAACAGGACATGCTTTGAAGATGCTCACCAGGTAGCAGGATCTCCAAACTTTAACATCTCCTTCCAGGCATCTGCATCCAAACCAGTGTAAATCCCATTGTTGTTTACTACGATAATCAGGATTGGCAAATTGTATCTACAAAAAGATGCATTTGGAAGAATTCTGAAATACTTGCACCTTTCTATAAGGTGTTAAAACTATTAATTTTCCTTAAAAGTAAAATAAATTTTAAAAATAATTTTAAAAAAATCACTTCCACTTGAAACATGATCTGTTCATCACTGGTGACACACTATGTTGCAACAGCATAAAAACAACCACGTATATTTTTTTGGCTTGTTTTCACATACTTTTAAGAGCCCCCCCATTTAAGAGCAGCATCCTTGACCTTCTATTTACATTGGTCCTGGCAATATATGAAGAGTCTTCTTCAGCAAAAACCAAGTTACCTGCAAATAGTCTCCACCTCCATCCCAGAAAATCCAAAAGCACTATCTCCCTCTATGCAGATGACTTGCTTTTCAGGTGTTCTGTCTTTAGCTACCATTGCAGCTGCTATAGCAAAACCCAGTCCAACTCCCATTGTTCCAAAAGTACCTGCATCAAGCCTAAAGGGGAGAATACAGAATTACTAACCTTTTATTTTATTTCTACTCAAACTTCTAAGTTATTCCATGGTGACTTATCTTTACTTTTAATAATTTGCCATACACTATTCAAATACTGCTTCGTAAACAACTGGTATAAAGAGATACCAGATGTATAGATTATTATATTCAGTCAAACATTTAATAAGACTACAAATGATTTAAGTGATATAAACACACTGGAACTCTTAATTAAAATTAAGAACTCTTATACACTAGTTGTATTAAAATAAGGGCTATTCTTGTGTGCTTTTAGCTTGCAGAGAAGCATATTTCAAAAGCAATCAATTACTATAGAGACAGGCAGACTACATGAAATCTTTCTATATTTAATTCCTTGAAAATATAACTAGAAGTCTGAAAGCCATTGGTTAAATACTGCTGTTCAAATTTTAGTCTTCTGTTCAACTTTTGAAATCAAATTGAAAGCTGTAATTAAGTTAGATCATTTCAGTCTGAAGCACCTAATGGATAGAAAAATACATAAAGAACTAGATTATTCTAGGGTTAACTTTTCAAATCTGCTTTCAGATATGTGCAATGCGCTCTGAAAAGACAACCATTAACATTATTGTGCCCTTATTTTAAATGAGGGCAGGGGGGAAAGGAAATTCTTGCTCCAACTTTACTGGAAGTATGGGGTTTTTTTGTTTGTTTGGCTGGTTTTTGTTTACAAAGAAGTATTTAGGTTCATTTAGGACTTCAGTGCTACTTCCACAAAAAGGCACAAATTTCACAGTCAGATCAGAAGTTTCACCTCACCAGACAGAACTGTCTTTTTGGCCCCCTCATTCAAGAAATAGCACTTAATTTACACTTATATTAAAACTAGACTACACATTTAAAGTGACATACCAACACTTCTAAATTTGAGTGCCTACATTTTAGGCATGCAGGTTTATATGAAAGTGTGCCCAATGTATAATCCAATTTTCAAAATCAGTTAACTCTTCTTAAGTTTTAATTATATTTAAGTGTGTTTCAAAGCAAAACCATTCATATGAATTCTTTTCAACATGAGAATCCCAACCATTGTTTTTACTTTAAATCAATATTTACCACAGACTTTAAGCATGGAAATAAACAAACATCCAGATCAGGGAATTAAAAGCTGCTCAATCACCTTCCACAGAGTGAGAAACTGTCACCATTCTGTTGGTGAGAGTTACCTTACCTCTGTAAGAGAGCACACAGCCAAGTTGCAGAGACAGAACATCAGTATGAGTGGAAAACTTGCCTTAAGCCCTCTTCCAACATCCTAATTTTTTATTTAAAACATTTAAAAAGGATTACAAAAATTCTGAACCATCATACTTTTCAGCTAAATTAAAACATTAATACATAGATCTAGCCTGCTGAATTAGCACAACAAAGAAAATACCACACCTTTGACGGGGATAGTAATTTGGAAGCATGGTTCGTCCAATGTCCATGGTGTTTGCTCCCTCACTTACTAATATGCAGTCCTTGGGGATCAGTTCTCTGATGTGATGAAAGACTGTGTAATAATTCATAGGCAGGGATTTCTGTAATGCTAATCCCTTAAAAAGAAGATATATCAGTTAACACCTATGGATAGAATTTATAATAACATGCAGAACTGAGACATGTAAATATAATAATAACGATGGAAATAAAAATCTGCTCTGCTAGGTAAGGCTGAAGCCTTTAGTCTTCCATGCACTACGGCAAGGTCACTCCTTCTGTATCTGTTCTGGTGACACAAGGTATTTAGCAGAGGCTCACTCAGCTCAGCAGCCCATGGCCAGCCTATCATTAACAGAAAGCTTCTAAAACTCAGTTTAATCTGAGAGGCACGTGATATTTTTCTGCACATAGGTTTGACTATTGACAATCTTAAGTGAGCTGTCATCTGTGTGCTGGGAGGTAGTTAAAAAGAGTGATCTACTAGAATTAATTTCTTTTAGATCCTTATCTTGGAAACATGCATCTGAACTTGCAGAATATGAGTTGCATAAAGTTAGGCATATGCCAACCACCTGTGGTCTTTTGGCCTTAATAGCTACTTGCTTTTAACACAGATTATATTTTTACTGGCATTTCTAAACAGCACAATTACAGAAGAAAACTAAGAATGCACCTTCATGTAAGCTAGCTTCCACTTGGAGGTACTTGGAGTACCTGTCCATTGCTTAGAAGTCACTGCCCATAATACAGCAGCTGTGGTCTTCTACTACTGGCTTTAAGAACCCAATCCCAAAGTTGGAATGACTTCCACACAGTTTGAATTTATAAAAAACCTAGAATACTAAATTTAGAGTTAAGTTTTAAGACTTAAGAGTTCATACACCTGGCAAGAGTAAGCCTGTACCAGAATGGTATAAATTTTCAAAGTCTGGGTGACATGATTGTCAGAAGTAATTGAGGAGCTTGGATATAGACCAGTGACAAAACCGATTACGCATCAGTACCTGTCAAGGCGAGAAACCTCCTCTTTAATATAACACTACCTTTGATCTTTCCTCATTGTGCATTATTTTCTGTCTTAGCCTCTTCCACCACTCTGAATTAGATGGATGTTTCAATGGTCTTTTGCTGAATTCTTCCAAGAGCTGGAACAAAATTGAGATGTTGCAGAGATTTCTTTTAACATATTTAAAAAAACCCACCACGAGCATCAAGAATAATGTCCTCAAGAAAGATCCCAGCACAATCACAGTAACACTAATCAGAATCTTTAACATTTAAGTTGGGAATAGACTGTATGCATAGCATGAGGTTTTCCTTTAACACATTTTTTTTCCTTTTTTGTAACTGGTAACTTACTTTATATAAATCAGAGGAAATGAAAGTCAAAACAGGAGCATACCTGACATTATGTTACCTGCTTAGTCACGGCGTTTATGTCACCTAATAAAATTGCAGCTGGCCTCACATTATTCCCCAGCTCTTCTGCACAAATATCAATCTGTATTTCAAAAAGAAAGGCCACCATTACCTCAAGGATATTACTTTTTTTTTTTTTTTCAGTTCAGGTGAGGAACATTTTCTAACAACATCTTGTTATACCTTGTTTTGGCTGTACAGGTAACCTAGAATCATAGAATGGTTTGGGTTAGAAGGGAGCATTGAAGATCATTTAGGCTGGTCAGGCAGGACTTGCCCTTGGTAAAGCCATGCTGGCTGTCTCAAATCACCCCCCTGACCTCCATGTGCATTAGCAAAGCTTCTAGGGGGATCTGAACTTCCTCTGCCTTTCACTGAAATGACATCAGGAAATGCTTTATTCAAAGTAAAATCCTATGATACATGCTCATTTTAATAAAAGTTCATATATATTCTTAAAATTGACTGCTTGCTTCTTTCAAGCTCTTACAGACAGTATAAAACTTTACTGGAACACTATGGAGATGCAGGTAGTGATTTTATTGATAATTATATGAGAACTAAAAATCTAGGCTTGGATATACCCTTACAGTCTATACAAAGCAGTAATTTTCTTACTGAAAAAAGTTTGTGTATGCTACTTGGCAGTAAGAATTTGGCTAGTATGAAGAAACTGAAAAGTAAATTGCAAACACTGAAGAAACTTCCTCACTTTCTTTATCAGTAAGGTATGAGACCTCTAAGGTTACACAGAATACTAACTTATGACCAGGTCACACAGATTATGAACTGAATTAGTATTTTAATACTAACCCTTGACAGTGAAAAAATTACTTTAAGTGAGATGAAAAAATATTTTTCTTTATATTATTTAGAAAAAGGAAACACAGAAGATGTATTATTTCATAAGTCAAAAAGGAATTCTAGATTAAAAATTTACGTTATTCCTCTGGAAAAGATGCAAAGTGTGGAAGCTGACATTACGTTCCAGATCACCAAAGACAGGCCAGTCAACACACTGAACCAACTACTGCTCATTGATCATAGACTAAGGGAGGAGATTTTAAAGACAAACAATTTAACAACTTCCCTTTCAATCTGCCAGATTGCCAAATACACTGCTTGGTTAAATAGCCTTTCTTCCTCTTATTAACATTTCTGAGTGACTGAGCTCTTACAATGACTGACTCTGAATCTGAAAGTAATTCTACTTAAAAAAAAAATCCAGCTGAGAGAGCAGTCAAACAGTATGAAATGTTTCACAATTTCAAGACAACTTGCTTTCAATCATGGAAATTCCAGTGCTCCAGACGTCACACAAGTATCATTAGGCTAATCCTGTATTAGTGCACCACATAGAAGTGTCTGCCCTCCTCATTACAGCAGCACCAAGTCCTTGATAGCTGGAATAATGTTGTAACCATTTTTAGAAAAAATAAGGAAGTTAAAAAAAATTAATCTGAACTACTACTGGAGAACTACCATAACTATATGCACTGTAGTGCATTGTCCATAGGGCAGTATTTGCCACATGAAGTATACTACCAAAATAATTTACAATAATTTCTCTAGGCAATGCTAGAACACACAGGACTTCCTTCAAGTAATAATAATTTTCCTGCTTACCTGAATAACCTTTACATCTTGTCGAAACCTTGGTGGAAGACCAAAATGCAAAATCCAATTCAACCTTGCACCAAGCAAGATGATTACATCAGCATGCTGTAATGCTCTAATAAAGGGAAAGAAAAGAATCAGATAAAGAGGAAGTATTATTAAATTTAATAGTATTTTCAAAATTACAACTAATCCTAATCACCACAGTAAACCCCAGAGTATAATCCTTCCTTTCTCTAAGGTGCTTGCTTAGCCCCCAAACCATGTATCTTTTACACAGCCAATCATCAAGCCACTCAAGTTTAGGAACTCAAGAAGAAAATGAACTACTATTTTCCTAATACACTATGGGAAAGGAATCATTACACTAAGAGACTAACAAGATGCTATAATGACACTGAGGTTAAAGCAAAAGATGCACTACTGTGATACTGGCAACAGCAGGTGCCCAAATTAAGATTGTTGTGGACCTCTCAGTTTAGATGCCTTTTAATTTACCTTTCAGCTGGCTAGACAATATTTAGTATATTCTTTTATTCTCCATTTTTCTTAACAGCATGCTTAACAGTGATAAAGCTAAGATGCTCAACAATGGACAATATTTTATTCTCAAAGTATATAAATGCTCCATCTGCAAGCTGACTGTGCATATTCATACTTAGTAGGGTTCTTATAGGTCACTCACATTAATTTTGCCACAAGCCAAAAAGAGCTCTTTTATCTTACTTTAAACATAGTCCTTCAGTGTAGTTTGAAATACCTTATTCTTATTTTTAAATAAACTGCCATTTAGTGACAGTGTATTGCAAACACCATGCAGAGAGAGCAGACAGCACAACTTCAACTGCAATGTGTCCATCTTAAGCTTCTGTTTATGGGGTTAAGATAAAAAGCCAGCAGTTTGCCTAGTACACCAAGTTAAATGTTTAACATAAACCATTTACGAGTTTCATTTTATGTTATGAAATACATACTAACAACATTGATACATCTACTTGCCATAGGTTTCATAGTTACAGAATATTAGCTCTCAGATAAAGTATCTTCCTGGACAGCATTCTAAGCATTGTCAAAAGTGATCCACCTAGATCTGTTGTCTCTTTCCAAGCAACATCTTCTGTACTTTAAAATGAGGTACCAAATGTGGCTGAAAAATGTTTGTTGTATGCATTTTGTCTTCCCTGGCATCTGTAGACCACCACAATTCCTAGTTGTTTCTCAGATGTTAGGATTAGAAGCCTTGCTTTATATTTACGTTGATCTTGCTGCAGCTACACAGTTTGGATGGTTATCAGGAACTACTCCTTTTGCCATTGGTGTAGGCAAAAAAGGCAGTCCACAAAGGTCCACCAACTTTCTGATGTTATTTTCAGCATGTGAATAAGCAGCACCTGAATGAAATGAAAGAGACTGCTTAATACTAGAGAAGCTTACTGTATCTGCTTGAATTCCACTCAACATGACTAGATTAGCAGCAGAAAGGGTACTACTTCCCATTATGAAAGCTGCTTGTTAATTCTTCATTCTGGTAAACTTAAAACACAACATGGCAAACTACAGGTATTTGGGTTCAGATTTCCCCTATTTTTGACAAAAGCTTTTTTTAAGACTTCAGCTGAACAATTTAGCTATTTCTGTAAAGCAGGGCAGGGAAAAATAGGAGATTTTCTTTATCTAAAATGACAGTTTTGAGCAGAAGTTCGGTATTATGGGGCAGAGACTACAGCAGCAGCAACAGGAGTTCACCTTTGCGTTGTGTCATGTCATTTTCTGCTTGCCCCCTGCAAGTCAGTGTATTACATGCTCCGTAACACTCTGCCCAAACAGGTCTACTACAAGGCTTTAATGAAAAAAGAGAAACTCAAAGAAGACCTTGTAAGGATACGTGTTTGTGCATACATTTACTGTGATGCTACCTTCAATACAAGGCTGCTGAATTAAGGTTGCCCAGGTAACCAAGAATAACTGACTGGTCCTTGTGCAATGCCTTAATTCCATGAGTCTTAAATACTGAAGAATAAACTTCTGTATTTCTTCCAAAAATTCTGCCAACAACAACATATAGCAGAAAGTCCAGATACATTTGTTAAGTAGATTCTTAATTGTCGACATCAACAAAACACATATTATGTATTTTTGAGGTTTCTACCTTTCACTTTCAAAGAACATCCTTTTGTTCATGTGTATCAAACAAGGGATAGGAAAAAACTCCTCTCCCAAACTACCTTCTGTCCACTGTTTCATTACCTAATCAATTATAAGATCCACCTCATCTCAATCCTTTCACTCCCTGATCAAGCATAGAACCCATGTCTGCGGGAAAACAGCCTGGATAAAACAAGTTGCTTATTTCAGTTCTATTCCTAGCAAATCTGTATCTTCAACAGAAACACCACTGCAGCAACTAACATTCCAGAAGGAGGGACAAAATAAGCAAATTGGCACAGAGAATAATTATTCTCTATCTTTAGGGACATGTCTATTTCAGGAATGAAATACACTAGCAAAGTACAATGGAAAGTCTGCAAAACAGCAGCAACAGCAACACCTGCCCTGCTGCTCCATGCCTCCACACAGGGAGCCTGGCACTTTGAGTAAGTCAAAGTGGAAAAATGACCTTTGGTTATTCTGATTCTTGCTATATATGCTGGAGCATCAGCCAGAGAATATCACTTCTGTATTAAAAGAGAATTTGTTTCGAATTTTGGAAGTGAGCCCTTGGTATTAGCTCTAGGCTTAAGACTATGGTTATCCATTTTTTTTTTCTATTTAAACTTGTATTTTATCAATTGTATTCTCTCTCAAACTAGATGAAAAAGACAACAGTTACATGATAGAAAAAAAATAAAAATATTCTAACAAAGAGAAGATTTTAACATAAAATTTCAAATAAGTTTGTGTTTTTCTTTTGTTTGTTTTAATAAGAGTGAAAAGACAGCTGACACTTATGGGGAAAAGAAATCACTTTCACTGTTGTTCTTGTCCAGAGCTTGCACAATTCAAAGCTACATCAAAGGGTGCTACCTTTGCCAATGATGAGCAGAGGCTGCTTGGAATGAGCAATGACAGACGCTGCTTCGGATACAGCAGAGTGTTCAGCTGTGCTGATGGGAGGTGGCAGGCAGCACTCCACATACCTGGAAGTCAAGCAAAACAAGCAAGGCTCTTTAAAAAATTCAAAACAAGAAATGCTGAAAGATAAAATCTATTGTTCAGCATAAAACTGCAGTTGCTACACACCATGTTACTTGCAGCATTTATCAGAACAGGATATATTTTTTAAAACAGGCTTTGAAGTTTTTCTTGCATGTTTCTTATAGGTAGTGTTGTTCCAGAGATTTACAAAGTGACAGGATGCATTACCATCATATTAATTCAGTCCTCTTTGCACATTTCATTACAAACTATAACCTATATCATATGTTGTGATATTACATTTAGAGGCTAGATTTTTAGTATCATTTCAACCTTGTGGCAAATTATTTAATCCATTGCTATTTTTTGTCTTTTTCTTTTTTTTAAGAAAATATAAAAGTAACTTAAAACTAAAATTACTTTCATTCGGTGACTTGAAAAATGAACATAATCCTTACGCACTTGACAGAGCTCTTGTTCACCTGAAGATTCACAAAATCCCCGGGTATGTCAATATAGCAGGAACCTGGACGACCATATATGCTGGTTCTTACAGCCTAGAAAACAGATAATCAGAGTCTTAACCACTGTTTGAAAGGATTTAAAAAATCTTTATGTGTAAAAAACCAAGAAAACCCTTCTGTAGGCAGAGAAGGAACGTGCTGTTTCATATTGCTCAACCACCACACAGAAAGCTCCTATGGATTGATTTATACCAATAAATTAAAGTTTCAATAACTATTTACATTTTCCCCTATATGCCAGCTGAAGCCTTTTAGTAGATGTACAGTATCAGACTGCAAATTCTTTGTTTAATTTACAATGAGATAACTGTATTATCAGCTGCTGTGTTTGGAAATACTAAATTAATCTTTCATGCTGAATTATATTTAAAGTAGCACAGAGTAAAAACCAGACAATCAATGTCTTGGTTTTCTATTACTTTGCTTCCAGTTATTCTATTACAGGCAGAAACAGAGTAAAAAACAGACAATCAATGTCTTGGTTTTCTATTAACTTTGCTTCCAGTTATTCTATTACAGGCAGATGCTCTGCTGAATTTACACTCCTGGAAACAGTATCATTTTATGCAGAATGTAGGCTGACACAGGTGAAGCATTGCTAGAGGAGTAGCAAGAGACTTTTTAAACTCTTCCTGAAGCACTGAGATAAGAAAGTGTTTTTTCTCACTCTCTCAAAAAACCCCACCAAAGCAACAACCAAACCCAAAACCCGAACACAACCATCTCCACCACCAGCCCTCCAAACCTCCTTCATATAATGAGTGGTAAAAGAGATGAAGTTTGTAGTGTTACATTTCTAGTTATTTCACCTCTCCCTAAAAGTATTTCTTTCATAAAAATTTTTCAGCTCTGACTGAAGCTAATAAAAAATGCTGCAAGGATCAGTAAGCATCAAATTGGACCAGAATTTTTTTCTAACCTGTTCCATAGCACAGTTCATAGGAAAAACCTCCCTGGTTGTTAATTTACTCAATCAACCACCACCTCACATCTACAGGATCAAACAATTTACAGTGACAGCTATACAAAAAATAAACTCTCTGAGCTGATAGAGTAGGAGACAGTTACTCAATGTTCTGTTGCCAATTTAGTATTTTTTCATACCTTTTCAATAACAGCAATTCTAGGCTGCTTGGGCGGACAGACAGCTTGTTGTACAGCCTACCAGCCTCAACCTGAATAAATGCATATAACCATTAAATTCATTTATCAAAGTGATTTGCTCATTTTCATCTCATTTCAACAGGAATAAAATGTAAAATATGCCAAATGGAAAGCAATAACTTGAAATATCCCACATAAATAAAATGCAGCTCCTCAGCTGGTAGAAAGTGTCAAAGCCATAATCATTCACCAAGCACTTCACTGTTTGGGGTTTTTTTTCCCCTCCGAGAAAGTGGTGCTTCTTTTCTTAGGAAGTTTATTTTGCTTTCTTCCATCTCAGGACAGACAGACAACTGCAGTTTATACCAGCTGAGAACCTAAAACAGAGCATGAATTCTAACATGATGGTGGACAAAGACACTCCAAATAATCTGCTGTATTTACGTAGTGTCAATCTTA
This sequence comes from Antrostomus carolinensis, assembly GCF_000700745.2. Taxonomy (NCBI): domain Eukaryota; kingdom Metazoa; phylum Chordata; class Aves; order Caprimulgiformes; family Caprimulgidae; genus Antrostomus; species Antrostomus carolinensis. The sequence continues at coordinate 15,867 of NW_010286248.1, forward strand.
AACCAGTAGATGGAGCAAGTCAACAGCATTACAAGATCTGTTAAAATGTGTTGTGTTTGGGATTGTTATTCTTACACTAATCCAAAACCAACACCAATTATTTAACTAAAATATTTTTGTACAAAGTTGTATGTCTCTGTACCTGTGGGAATTCTTGGAAAGCTCCCATGGTTTCCTGATTTCTGTCAGAAGAGCCTCCAATAACAATCAAAGGCCTAGAAAGTAGATAAAAAACCACTCAAACTTAGGCATACAATATTTTTGTAACTGCAATCACAGCTCCAAACTCTCCTGATTGTCAAATTCTACTGCTCTTGGGATGCTGTGCACCTTCAGCATCCACAGATCTCAAGAGGAACAGAAAGTGACCAGTACAACACAGGAGTGGATTCTAAGTATCAGCATGTCAGACAGCGGACTTCCTGGCAGCTTTTGGGTCACTAGTTTTAGGACAGTCTGGCTACATTAAGGGATCTGCATCTAGCATAAAAATTCTAAACCCAAGTCATATTGCTAGCAATTTTCATTAAGAGCTTGATAACATGGGTGACAAGATGGTTTGAGAGGAATGACAACAGCTAATCTAAAAAGTACTGACTGATCTAAAAAGCACGAAGATGTTTGTTCATAAGTGGCACTGTAATGTGCACAAACACTAGAACTAAGAAACACACTAGGAAACAATCTTTTCAGAAAGATTAGATTTTCTTCATATATGATTTGGTACACAGCAGAAATAAGCTGAGTATCTGACAGCACTTCTCCCTGCATTGAATTTTTACTAAAAAAACCCCCAACCAAACCAAACCCCAAAAAACAAGGACCAAAGAGACGAACAAAAATTTAAACTGCCTATAAATATTTGGTCCTGTTCTTAAATACGTTCATAGCTATGTAAGAAAGGCAGCATTAGTTTACAATATGGGCTGTACATTCCACAGGAACACATTTTTATTATAACTTCCACAAAATACAATAAATTATTGTCCTACAGTGAGTGAAAACTCAGTTTTTCAGTTTGTAGGTCAAACTGAAATTCCTTAAAATGCTAAATGCTGACTGAAGAGAAAGCTGGCTTATTAATCTGTTCATTCATCCACACTAAATTGAAATACTGGGTCAATAGCTTTCTGGGCTTTTTCTCCTAAACAATTTCTCTTCAAATACCGTCTTTCCTATGACTGCATTTATCTGTTCAAGGTGTTAAGCTGAAACATTTTACAGCATGCTCAATGCATAACACTAAATTTAATCACCCATAAAATTTGGGGAGATGTATATCAAGATCCAAGCTTCATAACCAGGCCATTTCTCTGCCACAAATAAAAAAACCTCAGTTCTAATCCCCTGACATGGCAAGATGAGAATTTCAGGCTGTATTTTACCTCTATCAAAATCCTTAGGGAAAATCTATTTGGTGCATAATTTAGATACTTTATTCTGCTGATTCTCTCCCCTCAACATAATGATTATGACTATCCATATATAACCACTTTGTTTCACAGTTACAAACCTTGTGCTCCTTTCACTTATCATCTTAGAATTTATTTAAATATTTCAATAAACAAAATAACTGCTACTTCCCAATAATGAAACATAATGAAGAGAACACTCTACTCAAGAAAGCCAATTCCAACAGCTATACTTTGAAAAGATTTGGTTCTGCTTTGAAAGTTTACATATTTGTAACCAGAAAGAAGTTTTTCCCCCAATGAAGTAATTGTACTGTACTACTGCCAAAATACTGTACACATTTTTAAGAGCTGTGTTTATTACTGTCTGTAGTTTAAATTAAGTCAAAAAACAACAGTGAGAATCATAGAATCACAGAATGGTTTGGA
>NW_010286249.1:0-10351 GCF_000700745.2 Antrostomus carolinensis
CCCAAACCATTCTATGATTCTATGATGCTAAAGGATGATACCTGGAACATTTAAGCCTCTTTCCTCTCTGATAGATTGTTGTGAGTGTTTGGGTAACTTGCTGTAGCTGCTAGATGATTTATCAGATCATTATGCAAACAAACAAACCATAAGTTGGAAGTGATAAAAGCTAATTTAAAAATTGCATTAGAAGTCTGCCATTTGTAAAGTTAAAAAAATGCCTGTTTTTTAGGGTTTGTTTGTTTCTTTTTTTATTTTTCTGAAATGTTCAATTTTCTGTAAAATCAGACAAAATAGATAAAGCAGAACTGCACAGCAGATTTGGTATATGTATGTTCATGTACATATTGGAAATTCCTTTTAATTACATAGTCAACAGGAAAGGCATTGGAGGCAGCTTGAGAAAAAATTTACATGTCATATAAAGTAATACTTAGTATATAAATGACTGGAAAGTAGTTTTCCTCTCTCTCCCTTCTGGGATTGTTGTTTCGGTTTCAGGATTGTCTCTGCTCTGGCACTGTTAGCTGAGGAACAGGCTGGGCATTGGTCGGCGGGTGGTGAGCCATTATCATAGAATCATAGAATGGTTTGGGTTGGAAAGGCCCTGAAAGATCATCTAGTTCCAACCCCCCTGCCATCAGCAGGGACACCTTCCACTAGACCAGGTTGCTCAAAGCCTCATCCAGCCTGGCCTTCAACACTTCCAGGGAGGGGGCATCCACAACTTCCTTGGGCAACCTACAACTTCCTTGGGCAATTTAGGATTACAGTGTGCATCACTCATTTGTATATTCCATTATTACTGTTATCATTATTATTGACATTATTATTTTATTTTTTAATTTTGTTTCAATTATTAAATTGTTTTTGTCTCATCCCAAGAGTTTTCTCACTTTTAGCCTTCTGAGTCTCTCCCTCATTCCTGGGGTGGGGGAGGTTGAGTGAGTGGCTGTGTGATGTTTGGCTACTGGACAAATTAAAACCACCACAGTGTTGTTACAAATGAATAAATAATCAGGATTACTTGATAAAATATCTTTGTGATAAAGGATTGAAATATCATCATGTTAGGAAAACAGTTTAAAGTAGTATTTGTGTTCCTAAAATCATAAGAATTGTGGAAAACAGTTATTTAAATTCATCATCCCTCAGCATGGACAGGAGAGTCAAAGGGCGTGGCTGAAATAAACTGCTGCTGGGTTCACATGAGATGGCTGCAGTGCTGTGCTGGGTCACTTCTGTGGACATCCTGGCAGGAGGGTTCCTGGTTGGGATGCACTCCCGACACCCAAACTCTGAGTATTTCCAAGCTCTCCCAGGCACATTGACACTGTACATTGCACATACTGTCCCTGGGCACAGCACTGACCCGACTTGTGTCTGTTACTCTCAGGCCTTTCTAGCACTTCTGGCTGAGTCACAATTTGTTTATAGCAATTAGCAAATGTACTACTGTGATTCAGCAGCCAGTCCGACATGAAACACCACACCTAGTACCAGCCTCCAATGCCTTTGTTAACCTTGCAGTGCTGTCGTGTCCTAACAAGGGGTGACTTGAAAACTCAAGGAAATTTAGTCACGGGGAGCTCCAGGGAGCTCTGGGCAAAGAGTGATAGAATCATAGAATGGTTTGGGTTGGAAGGGACCTTAAAGATCATCTAGTTCCACCCCCCCTGCCATCAGCAGGGCCACCTTCCACTAGATCAGGTTGCTCAAAGCCTCATCCAGCCTGGGCTTAAACACTTCCAGGGAGTGGGTATCCACAGCTTCTCTGGGCAACCTGTTCCAGTGTCTCACCACCCTCACAGTGAAAAACTTCTTCCTAATATCTAATCTAAAACTGCCCTCTTTCAGCTTAAAGCCATTTCCCCTTGTTTTGTCATTAACTGCCCTTATGAAAAGTCCTTCCTCAGCTTCCTTGTAGGCCCCTTCAGGTATTGGAAGGCCACTATAAGATCTCCCCGGAGCCTTCTCTTCTCCAGGCTGAACAGCCCCAACTCTTTCAGCCTGTCCTTATAGGAGAGGTGCTCCAGCCCTCAGATCATCCAGCCCTCAGATGCTCGAGTGCTTCCTGTAGGACCACTCAGGTACTCTGTCTTGGTGGTACTGACACTGTTTTAGTTTCAGCACTGGATTCTTCTTAGCCCCTATGCACCTCATTCTCAGAGCACAGCCAAAATGTTGGAAGTCCTAAGTGCTGATTTTGCCTAGAGTCTCTCAGAGGTTCTCAGTACATCTGAAAAACACCTCTTGCGGAATCAGTGTTCCTCGGATGTTGGGATAAACAAAAAGGGCACCTAATTTCAGCATGTGAGAAGCTACTTTAATGGTTTGTCAGAAGCCCACATTGCTCCTGAACACCAGAGGAGAGGTGAGCAGGATCCCATCCTGGTCCAGGAGCAGATGGCAGTTCCTCTTGGCCTTGTCGAGGCACCTAATAGATGCACGGTACAGCAGTTCTGCAGCTGCATTTGATGCAGCTTTGAAGCTAGCCCACCTTTGAGCAGGACTACCTTTCCACCTAAATTTTTCTTTAGGTCTGTGCTGTATGCCATCTGCTTTACATTACCCAGTAACTATAAAAGTGATCGGAACGTAGTTGTCATTATGAAATCCTTTGTTGGTCACTTTTTTTTCTGTGAACTGAAGAACACTGGGTATGTGAGAGAGCTAAATTGTTAGCTAGGCTTTGTTTTGGAAGGATTGATTACGTTGTTTTGATTTGAGAATCTGGCCACAATCTACCTCTTTGTGTGTGGGTTTCACCTTTAACCTAGCAATGCAGCGGGTGAGAAACAGCATATTGCTCTTCCTTGAGTGTGAACCTTTGTTTACAAAGGCATCTCAGTGCTGGACTGGAAATGTGCTTTCTTCTCAAAAGAGGAACTAGATGTCTTAGGATCACAGATGGTTTGCATATTCTCTGAACATATTCTCTCTTTATGCCCTCCTTGTTCTCTTACCAGAAACAAATTTACATGTATTCTTATTGCACACAGATGGAATAAATGATGAACATATGGCCAACTTTTACATAATTATTATAATGATACAGAGTATTGTAATTATGGTGTTTTGAACACTTGCTGTTGTCTGTTCTAAGTCTGTTATTCTCCTTCTACTTGATTTTTCATATATTAGTCATATGTATTTTACTGAAAATTTGAATTTTCACTGCAGATAGTTTGTCACTGGAGCTAACTAGCTAAAAATCATGTATCTGATAATAATACGTCTGAGATCATTAAAGCCAGAGTTATAAAGCATCTGTGTAAATAAAATCTGTTAATTTTTTTGTAATTCTGTTAAAAATATGTAGCAAGAATCCCTTGGGAGATTCTATTCATGTTCTTATCCTCCTAGAAAGATTGCAGGATTTGTGATGGTGGTTTTGGGATAGGGAAGATTGGTGATGGAGATACAAGTCCTGCAATACATTTCTGGCTTTTGTTATATTTGCTCAGAGTAGGAGGCTTTAAATTTAGCAGGTTTTTTTTCTGTGTTCAGGGATTAACTCTGGAGCACTGGACATGCTTTCCGAGTCATTTAGCCATTCATCGTGCTAGGTGAACATCCTCACCGCCCTCTTCCATTCTGATACATTCTGAGCATCAGGCTGAGATAATTGAAATGTGAACTCCTGAATAGTCTTTTCCCACCTGAACAACCCCCATGGGTTTCATGGTGAAACCTGCCCTCCCCAAATACTTGTGCTTTTAGAAATCTTAACATTTCCTATAGTAAGTCATATGTATTTGATTTCAGTTAGCTTAATCCAGTTGTCTTTGTGTTCTCTCTGTGCTCTCTACAATCCATGTGGAAAAGCCTGAAGGTTTTGAACCCAGGTTTTCAAACAAAGCTGGGGGTACAGAACTCATCTGGGAACCTACTGACTTTTCCAGTGAGAAAACTGGAAAATCAGTCCTGAGAGTTCATAGTCCATCTATACTCCCTTACAATTTCTTCTATTTTTCAATTTGTTCGTCTTCTCATTTTCTTCTTTGCGCAGCATACGTCATTTAAAAAGCTTTCTTTTGAAACTCCTTTATTACCATTTCTCCTATATGTGCAGAACATTTGAAGATACATGCTGTCCAAGAAATTATGCTATCAGTCACGTTGCATAAATTTCATTGAAAGTTCTTGCTACCAAATAACGAGTATGTTTTATCCTTCAAAACAGGGAATGTTAACAATATATAATTAAAGCCATTTTCCCCATCCCTTCTGTGCTTTAATTGAGCTCTCAATTTTTTCATAACTGTGGTTTTGTATTCCTTTTCTCAGGAACTTGTTAACTGAGAACAGCCCAAATACAGTATTTCAGGCTGAGACACTTTAAATGCACGGATACTCTGGGCCCGGGTTTGCCTCTAGCTTTACTTTGCTGTGTTTGCACTATGAAGGGAAGGCCTTGGGGAAAGCAGGCATGCTGCATTTCCTTTTCTGCAAGCCCTTTTAGTGTTGATTTTTCTGTACTATCACATCTGCAAGATCCCACCATCTTCTGTACTACTGGCCTCTTAGTACTAGCAAGGCGTAAATTCAAATTAGTGAGAGAAATGCAGGGCAATGGACGAATTTAAAGAGCAGACTTTCTAGACTTTTCATGTTTGGCACCTTCAACTTCTGAAAAGCCAGGCTAGGATTCTCCATTCAGACTGCCATGTTACTGCTCAGTCACTTTCAGATGTGAGTTGATCTTTACTTGTCTGAATAACTTGATATTGTAGAATTTGCCACCTTATTGTTCACCCACTTACCAAGCTGATTTCTGTGTGTGCTGAACAGCACAGCTCCGTCACAGATTCCTGCGGAGCTCTACTGGTTCACTGTGGAAACAGGCTATTTATTCCTTACTTTTGATTCTTATTTACTCTTTAAAGTTCATGTTAAGGCAGTCTCTAAATCCAGCTTTGAATCACCTTAAGTCCTCTGTCGGTGGGCCCTAGCAAATGCAACCTCTATAATTTTATCAGTTAGGGTCTGGTCATCACAGCTACCTGAATTCTGTCATCCAGTTTAAGAGTTGTCATCCGTCCATAGCTTAGTCTCCCAAGCTCCTTTTCCTGATAGCAGCATCCCTCTTTTAGACCTCAGTAAGAAACGTGGTTTTCTTCCGTTTGAGTCAAGAACCTTGTCTGGTGTAACAGATAAGATGCACAGATTGGTGCTGTATATCCCATGCTTCTACAGACCACTTTGCTTTACTACATAAAGGGCTCTGCAATGGAGATCCATCACTTTGACTTTAGCTGAATCTGAAAAGATAATCCAGCTTTGTTGTTGACTGCATTTGAGTTCTCTTGTTTAAACAGACTTCCCCTTAAGGTCCATCCCTTCCTCATCCCTTTCAGTTGTAGCGTGCTGTGGCTTTTCTACCTTGGGTCTGCAAAATTAGTCTTAATCTGTAATACTGACAGTATAATACTTGACAACACTTCTTAATTCTCTCAGCATTGTTTCTTCACTGAATTAAGCTTTGAAATCAGCCAATCCCATACACATAGCCCAACAGAAGGAACAGGGAATAGCTATGCTGCTGCAAGGCTGAACCGGAAGATGAACTATGATAGAAGTATTTGCAATGTCTCTTTTGTTCCCTTCTGAGGCTGATGGAAAATTAATCCATTCACTTGGAAAGATACTTTCCTGTACATGCAACCTTAGGTACCTTCTTGGGACAAGAGCCAAATCTCTCTCAGTTTCCTTTCTTATCTACTTGTTGTCCTGACTAGCAGCCTGATCTGCCCCTATAGCTGATCTTGCTTCAAAAAGGAGGTTGGACTTTTCAGGTCCTGGAGTATCTGCTGAGCAAATGGATTTTGCATAAAGGATTAACAACAGCTGCTATGAAACCTTTTGATATTCTGGCTTGTAAATCACATAGGTTACAACAAACAGCGAGCGATCAGTCAAAGACTGACTCTGAATCTGTGATACCTATTATTAGATTAAAAAATATTTTTCAAAATTTCTTGGGCAGGAACCAATTTTTAATATATGTTTCTCTTTGCTGACAGTGTAGAACAATAAAAATACAAACCAGAAATGGCAAATCAAAGTGGTGTGATGGGACTGTGGGTTTTTTTTAAGCTTTAAACATTTCTCTGTATGTGAGAGGTCAGTCTCACTGCTAATCTATCTAAAATGGATTATTCCTTAACAATAACAAACCTTCATTCATAATATATGTCTGTCCATAAACAGATTTGTATGATTAGTGTGTTTGGTGCATTCATGGGAACAGAGTACCAGAGTTATGTTGCCATAGTGATACACTTGTCCTAATAGAAAATTGCAAAGCTGTTTTTAATTTTCCTGTGCTGCTTCAAAATTAAATGGCATGCAGACATAGGAATCTGAATCAGGTTTATATGCTCTGGCTGAGACAGTGATTCAAGTATGGCCCCTCTCACAGGAGTACAGATGAAAAAGAAATGACAACATGCTATGAGTAGAAAGCTCTTTGTTCACATGCCTGCAGACAGGCTGTGGGCATGAGGATGAAACTTAGGGCAAAGAGCCATGAACTGCTGAATCCTCACTCAGTTATGCTATTGACTTTCTGTGTGGGCAGTTATAAATCCCTGTGGCTAACATTTCCTACCCTGGGTATGTACATCTGTATTTAGGACTTAAATGGTTTACAGACATGCTGAAGACCCACAGCTTCTATTTATTTTTAGGATCAGATACACTTTGTCAAGTACAAGCATCCATTCTTTTGTAGGCAGATATTTATAATTTGACTGTTTAAATAGAATTTTACAGTTGGCCAATGATGAACAACATTCTTACTAAATTTATGTTCAATTTGTTGTTTGATCATTTGTTTTTCCTTCATGAAAGCACACACAGAAAGTAACAGGAAAATCTTTTAATTTGTTTTCAGGCAGTAGGGGTCAAGAAAACATGAAATACTGTGGAGTAGTTGTTTTGAAGTGGCTTGGGGTAGGATTCAGTACATAATTAAGACACATAAAGTGGCTCTAAGTCAGCTAGGACGATTAGGTGTTTGTTATACTCGGTAAAACCTAGAAATCAATTCAGCTCACTCTAAAGTAGATATCTTGGGTAAACTTCAGTTCCTTGAAGATAGGGATCTACTTCCTTTTGTGATGCACCTGGGGTATCTTAGACACTTTTTCAGGACTGACCAATATGACACAGAACTTGAGGGAGATCTGTATTCAGCTGGAGAGGTGACCTCACAGAGTCTAAAATGGTACTACACCCCTGTCTTCAGTCAGCCTGTGGTTGATCAGGTCAACTTGGCTGTGCTGATGAGCTCCTCTGACTATGGGAGTGTTAACACAGGAAGACACCTAAAATAAGGTGTCTCCATCTCAAATTGAGTCTTTCTGCAAGAGCTCTCTTGCCTCAGTTTTGGGATGCTCAGCCAGAGGCACCTTAAAAACAGCCTTGATTTTTGCAATGTTCTGACTTGCACTCAGTGATTTAGGTATCTTTGTTGTGTTTCTGGTTTGACGACTAAAGAGATTGATCTGTCATTGCAAATTATTTATTATTCCTCTTAGAAAAGTATAAGCTACTCGGTTTCAACCTCGTGTTATTTTGAATTTTCTTTTCTGACGACAGTTGCAGTGAGTCATATAGAAAGGCCACTCTGGCTGCTCTTTTTCCTGCCTTGTGCTTACATAGAAACTGTTATGAGAATGCCAGTGCCTTTAATAACCGATGCTGCAGGATTCTTGCATGATGCTAGGTCAATCCCTTGCTTGTGTTTGGAGTTGGGATAGCTGTCATTCTGTTCCCAAAAGCCAGAGACCTGTGTTTGGAGGAGTTTGGCACTGAGGGCACTTTGAAGAGAGTGTAGAGCAATAGAGATGCAGCTGAAAACTTAAGTATGAGCCTATGGTGCCAAGCTTATGTAATGGACTGTCACATGCTAGCATATAAAGGGAGGATTACCTTAAAACCATCTCTTACATTTTGAGTGTTTCAGGGGAAAGAATTTGTCCAGCACCAGTTGGTACAACATAACAGGTCATAGCAGTCAACTTGGCTTTATTAAACAGTGAGGTTGCCATGGCAAACCATACTGGAACAATAAAGTGGGGCCCTCTAAATAAAATGGGGCCATCATTCAGGCAATGATGTCTGCATGCAAGAATCTCAACATAACAAAATTTATCACAGCCTCAGGAATCTCTAGAAATTTTTGTCAAATTATTCTTCATTTGGCAAAATACAGATACATACCTCTATTATGAACAGAGTTAATGTGGATATTGAGTTAACTGATCTATAATAATGATAGAAAAAGGATGATTTCTTCTCATTCAAATATTAAAAAATGCATCTGCTATTGAGCTGCTTCTGTAATACAAATGATGTGAAAGTGCAGCACATTTATGACTCTTCGGAAGAGGTATCTTCGTTTTATATTTTAAGTATTTTTTATTCCAATAACGATACCCTTGTTATGTTCTGTCTGTCTAATTTGGCCTTATTCCCTTTTGCTTAGTTCATGGTAAATCAGAACAACATTCTTTACAGTAATGCAGGTACATAATGTGGTAAGAGAATCAACTGTATGAGTACTTTCACTAGCATTTCTGTGCTGGAGACTGTAGGATATATAGGGAGGAGCATAGCAGAGCAACTGGCTATCCTGTTAAGACTGTCCATACATCATTTACCCTGTGTCAGGAATTTGAAAGTGACAGCCCTCATTCCCATCACTTTGTGTCTTTCTTTGGCCTTCTGGATGAAGGCAGCTAAATTTAATGTTGTCTTGCATATTTTCTGCAGTCTTCATATGGAAGCCTCCTATATTTCATTGGAAAATAACTGCAGCAATCTTTTCAGAGCTCTGGATTTAATTTTCACTGTGGGACAAAAATAACAGGAAGCCTAAGATCCTTAATCTTTGAAGTCTGGAGTATATCATGGAAGAGTTAAGTTTTCACTGAATGTAATAGGAGTTTGTAAGTCTTCACAGCAATCAGGTATTCTTAGATTATAAAAAAATTGCAATGTACTTATCCCAAACTTATTTATTTTTCTGAATCCAATGATGGATATCTCTTGGGCAAAAGGCAACTTAAGCAAAAAAAGATAAGTCAACTAAACTAAGCAGATAGCTAAGAGACTAATAATGGGGTTTACTTAATACAGAGCTCCCAATGGGAATGAGCATTCATCTGCCGAGTGTCATAAACACCTCATTAATCAGATGGATGTTGGCATAAGATGAACACAGTACTGCTGTTGGCCTGTAATTAATTTTCATTTGTTTAATAAAATAGCTATCCTTGGCTGATTGTATGGCTTTGCTGGAACTTCTAAATTTTCCAGCTTTAAATGAAATTATGTATGAAACAAAATTAGCACGTTATCCTGCCTGCAATGACTGTTTCACTCAACCCACTAGAGGTCAGGGCTGTACTACTAAGGCAGATGGTTAAAAATCAGCTAGGAAGAAATCATTTAAGATGTTGCCAGAAGTTAAAATTTTGTTAGATCTTTAAAAATCTCTTTTACATTTTAGAGATTTAAAATATGTTGCATATATTATTCAGTTAATATTAAATAATTGTATTTAATACTGGTGAAGTAGGCCTATTTGGCAGATCCATGATTATTATAAAACTATATAGCTTGATTTAACAATGACATAAAAATTAATGAATATGTTTTTTAATCCATATATCTCTAAAATTGTATTTAATTGCCATTGAAGCTTTATTTCCAGCTTTGTGATTTCATTTTATACACTGGTTATTTAAGTGTCTACTTAAAGCAAATCAGAGACAGGTATAAGGGACATTTCTTAGTTCTCTGGAACAAGAGTTAATTCCAGTAATAGAACCTTCTCAGCTGCGTTGAATGAGTTATGATAGTAACAGTTTGTAATCCAAAGGATGGGCAAAGTCTTTGACATAACATTTCATAGCTTGATACCCAGTCCAGGGACTTTTGCTCTTTACTTGCTGGTTATAAGAACTTACTTCATTGTGCTATGAATTAATAAAATATAGCATGTCATCTGTACTTTGTTAACATTTTATTCTGCTCTTTAATAGTATCCTTTTTGTAAAATACATACATGCTAAAGTAAATTGGAGCCATAAAGCTCGTGGCAAATCTGTACAAATGGTTAATTACCTTGACCACATCACTGTGAGGGGGCATCAGTATATATCAAAGCTAAGGGAAGGCAGGGAGGGGAGCTTGGCACAGCTTCTGGTGTTGAGAAAGTAGTAATTCTTTTTCCTGCTCTATTGACTATAAGTCTAAGGCAGCTAGCTCCACCTTGTGACAAGAAAAGGGAACCTGAGCAGATGAGAAATTGGTATTCGTGAGTCTAGTAGGGACACTC
>NW_010286249.1:10366-17141 GCF_000700745.2 Antrostomus carolinensis
TCAGCGCCTAAAACATCTAAAACATCTCTCTCAAGTGACAGGCTTCAGGCATACAGGTTTCATTTGTCAGATTGAAGTCTGCTTGTATGATGGCTGTGTGCCTGCAAGTGGGGGTGAGCGACAGCAGCACCAGCTCCTTGCAGTGCATGTAGCATCACAGGAGGGATGCACACCTGCATTTGGCGTAGGTGTGCTCTATGGTATGGGGGTGCCACAGGGAAGGGCTGATAGTGCTGGGTGGTTGCTGAAGGGGGCCTTGCAGTGGGATCATGCTCCTGGCTTTGCTACCATTCTACCAGCCCAGTAGCCATTTTGCGTGACCAGTAGTCAACAACTCTCAGATCAGGGTGACATGTGACATCTGACATGTGGGACTCTGGAGTAGTGAAGCTGCAAAAACACAAACTGAAGGGACCATGGCAGAGCCAGAAGACTGAGTGTTAAACTGAGTGTGAGAAGTTTCACAGATCTACTAGTTTTTGATATTTTTCATAGGGTAAAACTTCCCTCCTTCCTTAAGTTTTTTTAAAAGTCAATAATTTAAAATTTTGCATATGTAGTTGTGTATTTATCCAAAACAACTAAGATTCTTTCCATGATATTTGGCTTAATTATTCTTTTAGAAATCTCACATTTACAGAACTTGATTAAATTCAAACAATGAAAGTTGTCATTATGTTTCTGTGCAGCTCTGATAATGTTATTTGTAACAGAATATAATATAACAGCTTTGCACGTTTGGCAATACTCTCTACAAAGGAAATCCTTTTGACTGTGTGTTGGGATTTGTCAGACTTCCATTTTCACCTTGTCTTAGTGAACTGAAGTTGGAAATGTAGGGTGGACACTTCTAAATTCTCCACAGAACTGTAAGATGGTGCAGAACAAATTTATCTCTGTCAGCATGAAGGGTAATACATGTTGTAGCAAGAAAAGGCAGAGACCCTTTTCTGCACCATGTTTATGAGGAACACTGTAAAATGACCTGGAAATTTGTCATAGCTTGAATTCTACCAGATTAAGGATATAGTTTGATGTGCTGTACAGGGAGCTTGTTCACAATGAGTTCCCACAAAGGAGAAACAGCTGTGTCTGTAGTATTGTCCCTGGAAGAGATTTTGCAGTTCCAGTAGAGAAGGAAGATAAATAAATCAGTGGGGTGATTTGTAAGAGACCAATTGACTATTTGGTATTATAGACTTTCTTCAACTTTTGCTATAGCACATTGGGAGTACATGATCATCTCTTTTGTCTATCTGGACTTTAGTAAAGCCTTTGACACCATTTCCCTCAGCATTCTCCTGGAGAAACTGGATGCTCATGGCTTAGACGGGCATATACTTTGTCAGGTAAAAATCTGGCTGGATGGCTGTGCCCAAAGATTTGTGGTGAATGGAGTTAAACCCAGTAGGTGGCCAATCACAAGTGGTGTCCCCAGGGCTCAGTACTTGGGGTGGTCCTGTTTAACATCTTTATCAATGATCTGGACGAGAGGATCGAGTGAACCCTCAGTAAGTTTGCAGATGACACCAAGCTGGGTTGAAGTGTTGATCTGATTGAGGGTCGGAAGGCTCTACAGAGGGATCTGGACAGACAAGATCAATGGGCCAAAACCAATTGTATGAGTTTCAATAAGACCAAATGCCGGGTTCTGCACTTTGGCCACAACAACCCCCGGCAGTGCTACAGGCTGGGGAAGGAGTGGCTGGAGAGCTGCTGGGCAGAGGTGGACCTAGGGATGTTGATTGATAGTCAGCTGAACATGAGTCAGTAGCGCACCCAGGTGGCCAAGAAGGCAAATGGCATCCTCGTCTGTATCAGGAACAGTGTGACCAGTAGGACCAGGGAAGTTACCTTACCCCTTGGTAAGTAAGTACTTGGCACTGGTGAGGCTGCACCTTGAGTCCTGTGTTCAGTTTTGGGCCCCTCACTACAAGAAGGACATGGAGGTGCTGAAGTGTGTGCAAAGAAGGGCAATGAAGCTGATGAAGGGGCTGGAGCACAGGTCTTATGAGGAGCGGCTGAGAGAACTGGGGTTGTTTAGCCTGGAGAAGAGGAGGCTCAGGGGAGACCTTGTTGCTTTCTACAACTACCTGAAAGGAGGGTGTAGAAAGGTGGAGGTCAGTCTCTTCTCTTAAGTAACAAGTGACAGGACAAGAGGAAATGGCCTCAAGTTACGCCAAGGGAACTTTAGGTTGGATATTAGGAAGAATTTCTTTACTGAAAGGGTTATCGGGCATTGGAATGGGTTGCCCAGGGCAGTGGTGGAGTTCCCATCCCTAGAGGAATCCCTATTTAAGAGTTGTGTAGACATAGTGCTTAGGGACATGGTTTAGTCATGGTTTAGGTGACTTGTCAGTGTTATGTTAATGATTGGACTTGATGATCTTAAAGGTCTTTTCCAATCTAGGCAACTCTATGATTCTGTGATTCTGTTTGTTGCCAGACCTGGCTGGCCTGCTCTGTGTCTTAGTTTGACCAAATTGCCATTCTGAAACCTCAATTGCTTTAAACTTTTTGACTCTTGCATTTTACTTTTCCCATGTTCTGTTTTTCAGGACACTCAGTTTAAGAAGAGTTACTTGTTCGGTGCGTCTTTGTCCTACTACTTGTGCCAAAATAAATGCCAAAGTAAATATCAAGCATTGCTGCTACGTAGTATTCATGAGGTAGCCTTATCAATCTCATACACCTTCCTGCATGTCAGAAACTTTCTGAAACTAATTTGGTTATGTAACATTTGGCAAGAGTTGGGGTAGTGAGGCTCTAAAGAGGGAAGAATGACAATCTTTTTCTCCACAGGGATAGGCTGATGGATTGTGATGGTCTCAGACTGGATATCCAGGCCAGTTCTCCACAGAGAGTTTCAAAGGTGGCTCTCTGTATGGGGAAGTTCTTAATCCATTGCTGGTCGTCCCACTCGTAGCACAATGTAATCTTGACAATGGGTGTTAGTCTTTCAGGCCTTAGACCTCCCTTCTCTTAAGAAGTAATGTGTAGCGGGCTTGGATCCTCCATGTTGCTATTGGCCTTGGCAGGGAGATCTGGGCTTCAATGGCAGTTTTCTTTTGTGCATTGCCGAATCCAGCAATTTGCAGCCCAGAAGGCCAATAACCGTACCCTGCGCTGCATCAAGAGAAGCGTGGCCAGCAGGTCAAGGGAGGTGATTCTGCCCCTCTACTCTGCTCTCGTAAGGCCCCACCTGGAATACCACGTCCAGTTCTCGAGCCCCCAACACAAGAGAGACCTGGAGCAGCTAGAACAAGTCCAGAGGAGGGCCACCAGGATGATCCAGGGACTGGAGCACCTCTCCTATGAGGACAGGCTGAAAGAGTTGGGGCTGTTCAGCCTGGAAAAGAGAAGGCTCCGGGGAGATCTTATAGCGGCCTTCCAATACCTGAAGGGGGCCTACAAGAAAGCTGGGGAAGGACTTTTCATAAGGGCAGTTAATGACAAAACAAGGGGAAATGGGTTTAAGCTGAAAGAGGGCAGGTTTAGATTAGATATTAGGAAAAAGTTCTTCACTGTGAGGGTGGTCAGACACTGGAACAGGTTGCCCAAGGAAGTTGTTTTGCTGGCCCTAACCAAGAAGGCAAGCCTGAGAAAGCATTGAAGGCTGTGTGATATGGATATAAGTAAGAAAACCTCAAAGCTTTAGAAAAATGAACATACAGACAACATGTTAAGACACAGTGTGCTCAATAGCTGCCCATGTGAGAGCATCTCTGAGTCTGAAGTTACCTTCTGTGTGGGGCAGATGAGGGTGTATGTGGCCTGTATGACATGCTAGAGAGGTGTGTGGGTAACTTCAGAGCTCTGAGAAGTACATTCTGTGTCCAGGTTTCTGCCACCTAACTGGCATCTAGCACAAGGTCACTCTGTTTTGGGAGGTGGTGAGTTTACTAGCCCACCATGCTATGCCAACTTGGCAGAGGCCCAGAGCAAGTGCCTTGGCATGTTTATTTTACTAGTGGAAACATAATGTAGTGTCCAAATTAGGCAGAGCTAAGTACCTATGGATGTTTCGTGAATGCCAGTATGCTGAGTGAGAAATCATATACACTATGTTGTTCAAACTGTTGAAAACATTGTTAATCCTAACTTGTCCCACCTTTCTCTGCAGCAGAATCACTGCCCAGAAATTCCTTTGAAGGTACAGTCCCTGTAACAAAACTGAGGAGAGATCAGTCCTTTCTCTCAAAAGACAATAAGAGATTAGATCCACATTTTATCAGTCCTTCCTCTGTAGTTTTTCCTCACTTTCTTCCATGTTCTTTTCCCCTACTGGATTTGAAGAACATTTTCATAGCCTTGAACAGTTTCCCAATTTGAATGGAGCTATCAAAAATGGCTCAAGTTTTCTCCACTCCTCCCTCACGCTGTCTTAGGCTACAAACACACATTTTTCTGAACATCCTGAAGCTATGGGGAGGGAATTCAGTGGAAAAGCAGGAACTGTCTCTTTAATCACCCAAGCAAGGAGTGGACTTAAATGCCCATTGTCTGCATCTTTGGTAATTGCACTAACGATTGTGCAGCCACTAATGATGGAAAGAGGGACAATTCATTCTCCTTTAAGGAGAGATTGGTCCACTGTGTATGTTCTGAACATGCCCCTTGAGTTGAGCTCTTAAGGTAACAGGCCTGGGACTGGTGGAACACCTAATCTGGTTTATGCATGAAATAGGTTCTGAGCTTCTCAGAGCTTTAAAGACTACATTTCTTGTGAGGATTCCCAGCTACAGCATTCTAGACATCAGGTGAACTGGTATCAGAAACTTGGCCAGCTGCACAGTTTCTATCCCTCCAGAATGAACAAATGCCAAATGGTGATTTTACTGGGCTACACTTTCAATTAACACACCTGATGTTCTACAGTGAGACTACAGGCACTTAAGGGAAATTTGGATGAAATTATTAAATACTAATTTTAACTGTAGTAAAATTAATAACTGATCAATGAGTCCCTCATTTTTTTTTCTCAAGCCCAGAAAGAATGCCATTACGTTATACTTCTTTTTGCGTGCCTCAGCATTTCAAAATTTTCAATATGCCTCTGGTTTAAGTCAATTTAACATGCTACTCAATATAAATAATGTTATTTTTATGAAGAAGTAGTTCTGAAAATAAGTCACATTAAATATTGCTAAGTTGACATAGCATGGAAAAAATATCACCTGGTGAGAAGGCCAAGTAGCCTTACAGTGTAACTTTGTCTTATTTATCAGGTCATAATTTTCTTTGAGAATATATGTTTCTTTCCAGCTATTGGCAGCCTCTGCTTTTCAGCTTTATGAGCCTCAAGTGTGTCTGTTAAGAAGAACATTGACTCAAAGCCATTTTCTTTTTGTTGCTTTCCAGATAGAATAGAGTCACTGCATCTTCTTTTTATGTAGAGAATCCAGAAAGCTTTCCTATGGGAATTTGCTTCCTTTTCATTCTGGCTTTTTATTTTCTTACTTTCATGTACTATTATTGTTATACAGTATGCAGTAAATTATAAATAAATCCAAAACCTTGAACTGATAATGAAATCAAAAGTATTTGGCCATTTCTTACATGAACAAAGCCAATTTGTTCCATTATGGTCATGAAGAGTTGGTTTGTAATTTCTGTTTATGTGATAAAATAGTTGTCTTATGAATACTCACACCTTCTCCTCATGATTTTAAGGACTTTTTCCTATGGAGTCCATTTCAGTCGTGTAAAAGTAAGTAGCCCGGTAGACTAACAGAAGAGACTGGCCAGCCCAAGACCTGTGGCCTTAAAAGAAGCATAGCAGACCTTTCACTAACCTGGGTTCCTCCACAATCTGAGGTCTCTTTTTCTAGGTCTCTCTTTTGTTTTGCTAAACATTTTAATTACTATGTCCAGGACAAACTGCTGCCTGGGAAATAACATACTTTTTGACTTTGCAGATCATACATGCTTGTATATTCTCAGCTCAATGGTACTTTTAATTATTGTCTAAGCCCTTGATATATCGTGAAGCACATTCTATTTTTTTTAATGTTTCTGGTCTTTTGTATTGAGTATCACATTAGGTACGGAAAACAGGAAGTGTGTCATGGCTTCTGGTGTGTGTGTGGACATTCCTTGCTTAGGACTTGTCATTCTACAGCTGTGGGAAAGTGGACTTGATACCTGAAGACTTCCTATCCACCCCGGGGTTTCTGTACATTTGTACTCTCTATGGTGCTCCAAACAGGATTTGTTATTTCTATTTTAAATACTTATACCTATTTGGATGTATCATTCAAGTATTTGTATCATCAAGAACCCAAGATGGGAATCACATCCAGGCTACAGACACCTAAGCTTCTGTGTCTCAGTAGAAGTTTCCACATTCACATGAGGTGCCTTAGATTCAGGGTGGGATTCAGTTGCCTGAATTCAGCCCAACAGTCCTTGAAGATTATTCAGCTGATCACCTGTAGATGTCTCTTTTAATATAAACTGAATCACTCTATAAGATCAATTGATTATACAGGCTGGAGGAAGATTTAATTTCCTAAGCATATGAGTTTAATGTCCTTTTTGGTGGTAAGGATACATTCCTGGACTTAGCTGCTGCTCTACGTTTTTCCTGCAAGTCCTGTGACATAGCTGCTACCTCTGTGAAGAAGTTTTGGATTGTCCATGACACTGAAAATCTCTCTTTAGACCCTGAATCCCACCCTGGACCCGGTAAGGGAACATCAAAATGTCATCTTCAAAATCTGAAACTGATTCCATTCTTTGTCCTTCATTCATAGAATCACAGAATGGTTTGGGT
>NW_010286250.1:0-1700 GCF_000700745.2 Antrostomus carolinensis
CCCTGACATTCTGTGATTCTGTGATTCATTGTGTGTGCTACAAAGGCAAAACTGAAAGTGTCCTGCCAATGGTTTTTGTCCCCAGGATGAAAGTGTCACACAGCTGGGACAGGAGCTTGCCCAGAAGCTGGGACTGAGGGTTCGAAAAGCATACAAAAGACCTCAGGTATGACTTTTTTTTTTTTTCATAGGGACTATTCTTTGGCTTTTTCAGATTTACTTTTGCAGAACTGGTAGGTGCTGCTCTGCAGACATAGACACACATACACTACCCTGTGATCCCTCTAGCAGGCCACTGGCTACCCGTCTTGTCCTGATCCTCTGACTCATTTTGCCTTGATCCATTTGTAACCCCTGTGTCTAATGTCAGGATGTTTCCTGTGTCCCCAGCTAAGCTGGGCAGAGCTGGTGCTGCAGGAGGGGCTTCCGATGCACTGGGAGCCTGTGTTTTTGGGAGTAGAGGGAGATGTGGCCTGATCCCAAAGGAGGTTTTGCATCACAGTCCTTTCCCAGTTACAAGATGAGAAGGATGGGATCCTCTGCTGCGTCAGAGGCATGTCTGGTTTTGTAGTGTAGGTAATGAGGGTTTCTTGCACTCTGTCTGGGTGTACACCTTCTTTTTGGTGGGGGAAAGGCTTGTGCTTTGGGAAAATGACAACTGCACATCTAGTCAGATGTTTGGAAGGAAGGCATCAAAAAGCAAGTCTTGGATCCAGTAAATTGACTGCAGTGTCTGAATCTGTAACTGGCTCTACAAGAAAGTGCTGCCATAGCTGGAGCACTTTAGTACTTAAAGGTATACCCAGGGACGGAGCTAGAGGGCGTTAGGCTAGCGCTCTTGGATAAGGCTGTGTTGGTCGCGTTAAATCCTAGGATGCGTTTTCAGGAGTAAGGAACATTAACTAGTAGTTGGGGCTTTCCTTTGCATCCTCAGCGCCGCACGCTGTGGTGTGTTAAACAGCCAGTATGTTCCACCTCTAGAGGGGCACCTTTGCAGTATGTGGTGAAGTGATTGGTGGGCATCCAATTTTCAGAGAGCATTTGGGGTACATTTAGCTGTAGCATCTTATTCCTCTCCCCAATCAACTTCACTTAAGTGATTGGCCTACCCTCAAAAAACCCCTCAGCTTCATAGCAGCCCTCAACCCTCTGAAATGATTCTGTCTCAAAGAAAAGGAAGTTTTATACAAAAATATTTTTTTGTAGCTGCTCACTGTGTTGGCCTTGCCACCTTTTTGCTGCTGTCATGTTACTCAGCTGTGATAGGCTTAAGCCACCTGTATGTTAGAAAAATAAAAAATAAAAACTCCAAAATGCTTTTTGTTTTTTGAAATTCATTGACCAGTATTTTCATAACTCCTTGCAATCTCTTGTGTTCACGTCCAGCTTCCATTCAGGTTCTGTAATGCCTTCCCAAAGGAGTAATTTCTTGATGAAAAGACAAAAACTTCTGTTCCTCAGAGAAGTTTTTTGCTTCCTGATTGTGTGTTGGATGTTGGGTGCTTTGCACTGAGGTGTCCAGAACAAATATATGTCCCTTTCAGTGTTCAGAAAACTGTACCCTTGTGTCCCAGTGCTATGCTTTTTGGGGTGACTTATTTTTTGGGCAGTGCCTAGAAGGAAACCGTATTGTAACCCAGCTTTACCTAGTTTACAAGCATTGGACTGTATTCTAAGACCTCTCTCTTCCTTGCAGCAGG
>NW_010286250.1:1719-4797 GCF_000700745.2 Antrostomus carolinensis
ATCAATCAATTTGTCAAACCAGGTAGAGTTTGCATCCTGTGGTTCTTACTGTTCATGGATTGTGCTACTAGAATGCTTCACAGTTTTATTTACCTTCAAAT
Organism: Antrostomus carolinensis; assembly: GCF_000700745.2. Taxonomy (NCBI): domain Eukaryota; kingdom Metazoa; phylum Chordata; class Aves; order Caprimulgiformes; family Caprimulgidae; genus Antrostomus; species Antrostomus carolinensis. Next base: position 1,821 of record NW_010286250.1, read on the forward strand.
TTATGACTGTCTTTTGGGATTTAAATATATTAGTGCTTTCTGCTTTTAAGGAATATTACCAAGGAAATTAATTTTTTGAAAATATTTCTAGTGACAACATTTTTTGTGTTGGTAATTAGATCACTGAAGATGGTTATTTTTCTTAGTTATTGTTATTGCTTTCTCTTGCATTTTAAATAAGTTTCACTTTTCAAGTTTTTACATAGTTAGGGCAATGCTAAGTAAAAATCAGAAGGTTCAACTGCTGAAGAAACATAAAAAATCAAATCATATGATGTACTGAGCAAGGTACATACACAGTTTATGTATTCTTTCTATTTTCCTGTCACCTGGGAGATCCAGCTTGGGCAGGGCACTGTACAAATACTAAGCTAAAATGTAAGAAATTGCTGATTCCTTGTTCTACCACTGGCTAAAAAAAAAACCCAAACCCTAACACTTGCTGGTTTTACAGGCTGTTTGGTACTTCACACTACTCCTTAAAGCAAACAAACTGTAAAACTGTAAAAATGGACATTTTGCACAACAAGATGGGATACTAAAGAATTTCTTTACCTCCCATTGTTCAGTGACTTGCCTTCACATCTTTCTAGGACAGCCAGTCAGCTTTCTTTAATAGTTGTGCCTAGTTTTTAGTTGGAAAAATCTTTCCTTTTTCAAGAATTAAAATACTGCAAATACTAGAAGTTGCAAAGACTGTTGCAGTAGATGCAGTATCTCCAAAGTAATGTTTTACTTGTGCCTTTTAAAGTTTAAGCTGATGGCACATGCACTTGCCTCTATTTGCGTTTCTGTAAAATACGGGCTCGTTTTATTCCTTGCCTGGAGCTCCAAGTCAGCAGTTGTCTTGGCGGAAACCTTTTCCTGTTTTGAGTTTGCTGTAGAAGCTTGTGGTTGTTAGATTGCTAAATCTGTGAACTAAGAAAAGGAACGTTGTGTAAGATGAGGCTAATCAGATCTCACACTGCATGGAGCTGACCGATTGATGTGGCCTGGGACTTGGGACACAGCGTTCTCATTCACACATCAAAAACTCTATCCTATGTACAGATTTACTCACATGGTTGCATATTATGCAGGGCTAGTATTTCCTTGCAGCAACAGGGTTTGTCCACTGCTGGAAGTAAAAATGAATAGGTTCTTTGGATTAATGGTCTCTTACAGTTTGTTGGTTTTACTGCCCTTGTACTGAAAGAGGCTATAAAGGAAAAGAAAGGGCCAGATGCATCTAAGAGTAGTAAAGAGTCTCATCTGTGAAGTGTAAATATCTTTTTAAAGATGAATTTCTGGTGATATTTTTCTTACCCTTTCCTATGCCCTCTTTGCAGACTACTTCCAATGGATTGGGTTCAATAGATGACATTGAAACAGGTAAAGACATTTATCTTCTCTGATTTTTGTGGCTTTGGTAAGTTATCTGAGCAGACTGGCAGGCCTGAGAGGTTAATTGTCTTCATTTGTCTCTCTTCTGCATGCTCCTGGCTTTGGTAACCAGGAGGAGGAAAAGTGGTGGGAAGCAGGGTGTTTTTCCTGCAGAAAAGCTTTTTGTCCAGGCCCAGTCAAGCACACATCTTGGAATCAGAACAGTCTACTGATGTACAAGCTCTCTCCAGTTATACTTTCTTAAAGCTGGACTTGGGAAAACTTCTGCTCTCAGCCAGAACAGCCCAGATAAAGTGAAGTTAAGGTTGTAGGTAGCTGTTTGTGCTCTGAGCATGTGTCGTCCTCCAAATCATTGAGGTGGAGGAAATGAAAACAAATGGAGTTGGGAGAGACCCAGGGAGAGCCGTGTTCAGGGTTAGGCACCCAGGAGGAGCAGAAGGAGGGATACGGGGTTGCTTTTCTCATGCTAGGAAACAAGTGACCTTAACTCTGCCCCTGTAGAAAGGCTTGCTACGTGCTTTGCCCTTTGTTGTGTGCTGGAGCGTTGAACTCTTGAGTGCATCAGTCTTTGTTCCTTTGAAAGGTAGCTGTGTGTATGAAGGTAAGTGTGAAGACTTACCACTGCAAGTAGCAATTGCTCTTTTTATAGAAAGAGACTAATTTCATTATTAGAGTGCTCTGGTGTCTGTTTTGAAAAACATGTTAGTTCTCTCTTGAATGCCAGTTCAGTAACTGAATGCTATGTGCAATCGTGAGAGCCAGTTCTGTGAATTAGGGAGAGTTTGTCACATTTATCTTGCTGTGCGAAAGTGAACTGGACTCCTACTGCAGAACAGAGTGGCTGCATCCAGTGAGCTCTTTATCTAATCAGGATTTGGTGTAGGAACAGCATGACACCTTTGCTGCAGTTTAGGCAGAGAGAACCTTTAGTGCTAGTAAAGCTTTTCAGAAGCACTGAAGTTACAGGTTATCCCATTACCCTGAGAGTGGTATGCCAACCAGGAGAGCTGTAGATGCTGGATACCTCAAAAATTGCAAATTAAAAGCTTTTTTAGCAAGGTTTTTTGTTTTTGTTGTTTTGGTTTTAAGATTCAGACACTTGAAGCTCCTTCCCCTGTGCTTTGCTTGAAGTCATCTGAATAACTCAGTCCTTCCCTGCACAGATCATGGCTCTGATCTGGCTCAGAATGGCCTTTGGCCAGCTAATGTGCTAGGGAACCACTGCAGTGTTGGGAAGCAGAACTAGAAACAGGACTTCTAAAAGCACTGTACTTGCCGGTCTGGGACAGGCAGGCATATGGCCAGAGAAGCCACTGGGCGGATGGTATGAGAGACTTGTTTTGGGGGAGTGGATAGGCAAGACCCTCACTGAGCTTATAATAATGATAATATGTGGGGCTTAGTGTAATGGCAGTGGCAGAAATCAGAGGGAGGCAGGTGTGTGCCTGTGATCTGCTCATCAAAGAAGGCTGTTTTATTTTTTTTAAGATGGAGCAAACATTAGGTGAATGCAGGAGGTGCATGAGCTTTCTGGGAGGAGAGTACATGAGCTGTGGGTATGGTGGCTGGTGAGTGAGGTCAGCAGATGGGAGTG
>NW_010286250.1:4810-7601 GCF_000700745.2 Antrostomus carolinensis
AATGAGAAAGGAGGAATAGGGGAAAAGATTGGAGAGAGGGCAATGGGAATAAGTGGCTGAAGGAATGACAGGGTTTGAGTGGTCAGGGAGAGGGGAGCAGACATCTCCCCTCTGCCTCTTGCAAGTAGTAGAACCTGTTGGTCCCTGCTCTTCTCCTTGCCCTTTGCATGTGCTGAACTGTGAAGGGTCCCATATAATTCTCTGCCTTTTGGTCATGCATTCAGCTTTTCAGAGTTTTGGGCCTCTTAGGGTGTGTGGGGGCCTCTTTCCTCTGCTTCCCAGTCTGACTGGGAACCAGAGGGCCTTGTTCATTCCTCAGAGAAGGTCTGAACTTCTGGATCCTTTGAGGCCCTGTCATTGTAAACCCTTTTGGGCCCCCCCTGCACGTGTCCCCATCCCTTCCAGCGTGTCCTGAACTTCTTGTTGGCCCCTGGGGGGATCTTGACAGTACTCCAGATTTAAACATCTGAAAAACAGGAAGGCACAAGCTGTCCCTTTGTACTAGGGAAATCTGGCCAAGCTACCAGCGATGAGGCCAGCACTGAGGGAAGCTGGATGGCTGGCTCCCGAGTGCAGCTGGGGGGCCTGCGCCAAAGGGAGATGAGCTGAGAGAAGTCATTGCAAAGTGGGCATGGAGTTGGAGCCAAGACTGATCTGAGGGGCAGCTGCAAAACTAAAGACGTTTGCAGCTTTCCCTTGAGCCACTGCCTGTGGGGAATGTGTCCAGCTGCACCTCTGAAAACCTGTGTTGGATCCCATAAGGTACAACATGCGCTTTCCTTTGATTGCATGCATGAGGTTGTGGAGGGAGACCTGCGTCTGTCCCTTGCCACTTCCCCCTGCTTTCCCTGCCTTTTGTCACGGCTCAGCCTCCAGTGCCTTGCACAGCAACCTCCGCTGTGGTCCGTCCATGTAGACCACTCACAACAAATGCCAGAGGAAAGGTTGCAAGGGGTGGCAGTGTGCTCCTGGTAGGGTTAGAGATAAGGGGACCTGTGTGTGTGTGTTGTCTCTGCTGTTGTTTTGTTCAGGACTTGGGGGTTTGCAGGAACTGCTAATTTGCTGAGCTCTCTAAGAAGGGCACCGCCACAGTCCTTGGTCAGTGAACACGCAGCGTAGAGGATGGCAACACAGCTTACTCGCCCAGTCCCAGTTAGAAAGGGATGCTGAGTGTGAGTGAGCAGAGCTTGTACAGACAGGATGCAGCATTTCTTGCTAGATCAAGATTTGTGTCTTGGAAGCTTGTCTAGTTTCTTTCCTGTTCTTATCAGTCTTTCTAATAAAAGCTATTGTCTCTCCTTCCAAACTTTGCCTTCGACTATCATAGCTACAGTGCAGCCACTGCTACGTGGATGGAGAAGGTAGCATCTTTGTCTTACTTCTTTTCTTTTATTCCAGGGCATCTGCACAGGGGCAGAATTAAGGTAGTTTGGGTGCTTGGTTTGAGAATTGCAAATGTAATGCTGCATTTTCCAAATTTCTAACATTTGAACTTTTTTTTTTTTTTTTTGTAACCTTTAATTTTTTTGAGAATAAGATGCTCTTCTGTGAAGAATATGTGCTTGTAACCTTAACTTCACTTAACAGAGGTTTATATTGCATGATGGGAACTTATCACCGTTTCAGTAATGTACTGGAGAGGCAAGGAAGCCTTAGGGAAAATCACTACCTCTCTCCAGCCCCAACCCTGGCTCACACAAGTTCCCAAGGGGATGTTTGCTACTGAGGTGTTGCAAGGAAGTGTGGGCAGCAACCCCCCACCTGCAGACATCAGGAAGCACTCAAGAGCAGGGAATTTACTTGGGTAAATCAGTTGTGCAAGTCTGATAGGGTTTTTTGGGGACACGCTGTTAGCACAACCTGGTCTGAGCACCCAATCTCCCCAACTGTCTTCCCAGCAGGACCTTGTGTTTTTTATCTTCTGCCATTTAGGATGCTTGAGGTTTTAGAGAGGGTGTGCGAGTCAGCAAGCTTTCATCTGGTATGTTGAAGCTCCAAGGAGTAGAGGAGGCAGTGATCTCTGCCAAATGCATAAGTGAGGAACATTAAAGAAAACACCAGGTGGTAGGTTATAGAGAAATTGGATTATGTGCCCCTGGTCTTTAGTCTTGGCCACAGTGAATTCAGTAACTGCTCAGCCACAGGTTTTGTGTTGTTCTTGGTTACTATATGTGCTTGCCAACTCCTGACAGTCAGTCTGGGCACTGGCCCTTAGAGCATATTTCAGCTATCACTGATCCATTGGAGTCTAGGAACAGAAATGAAAGGGCAAGAACTCTTCAGACCAGAGACTTTCCTCTTGGAAAACTGTCATACTTGGTTTTTGTGATTTGGTGGAGTTGTACAATATTGGTTTTACCAGGCTGTGCTCTGCTTGCCTCTTGCCAGTGGCTCTCCTGGGTGACTGGCTCTGTTTCTCCCTCATCACAGACTGCTCTATGGATCTGCAGTGCCTCCCAGCTCCTGTGGCCACCTCCATCCCTGTGAGTGAGGGGCTGGCCCCTTTGCCCTCTGACTCGGATGCAAAGGGCTTGCCTACCTCGCTCCCTGCTGCCAGCTTGCTCCCATCTCCAGACTGTGTGTCCCTGCCAGTGCCTGAGAGTGTGGAGGACTTCACAGATGGGGACATAATTGGGGAAGAACTGGACTCCCTCCTGGACTCCCTCGCCGAAGGGTCACCATACCCTCTAGTAAGAGTGGGTGCAGCACGAGTACCCTGCTTTTTGTTCCAAATAGGTCCTTAGAGCATGTGGATGTGCGTGCTGCCTCTCTCTGTCTTTGTCACTCTTTC
>NW_010286250.1:7797-30319 GCF_000700745.2 Antrostomus carolinensis
GGAATGATGGATGTATTCTATACAGTGGGCATGCTCTAATCTCCTTGTATTTTGTGCAGGCTGCATTCAGCCTAAGCTCTTTGAACAGGTCTGGGAGCTGTAGAGACAATCTGCATTCATACTTATGTTGGATTTTAGATGCCAGTGTTGCTGATGTTATGTGAGCCAACTTGACTCTGGGAGCAATGTAATCATATTCATGCAGGATGCCCCCTGAGCCAAAAAGCTCTGATGAGAGGTGCCACGAGCAATGGTTGTTATCCTGACCTTGGTGCTGAGTGTACTCAGCTGTGCTGTTTCTCGACCTGAGCTGGTTTAAGTGCCCAGCACAGGGCTCTGCCTTGCAGACTGATGAGCTCAGGTAGCCCAACACCTCATTAGGGACCTCAGTCCAGACAGCGTGTGGTGTAGATACATTGGAAGGTCTGTGGGAAGTCTGCAGGTGGATGGGGCTGCTGGGTATCCTTTTACTTCAGATAACACAGCACACAGTTGAGTGGGAACCTGTTGCTCTCTGTGTTCGCTCATTCTCTGCTCCTCATTCCTAATGTGCCGTTTGTCCTCCCCCTTCCCCAAAGTCTCTGGTCCAGGGCACCATTCCTACCAACCTGCCAACAGAGATGCCCCAGCTGATCCCTGTGTTTCCGGGGGGAACTCCACTGCTGCCCCCAGTCGTGCCAGCCAGCATCCCTGTCTCCACCCCACTGCCACCTGCCTCCTTCGGCCTGGTGATGGATCCCACCAAGCAGCTCTCCTCCTCCTCTGTCCTGGATGCCTTTGAGGCCCCGCCGGGAGGAAGTGGTGGCTCCACCTTAGATTCGCTGGATTCTCTGGATCTGCTGCCCTACACAGACTCGCGGCTTGATGCGCTGGACTCCTTTGGGACAAGCAGAGGGTCACTGGATGCCTTGGATACCTTTGCCATTGGTAGGTGCGGGGCTGGCGGGGTTTTGTGCTGCTTTACTTGTGAATGCATGCCAAAATTATTTCCTTCAGTGGTCAGGACATCTGTCATGTAGCTCTGTCTGATGGTGCTGCAGAATGGGAGTACAAATGTGGAACGTCTTGGGCAGAGCAACTGAATGTGTCTTGCTCAGGAGTAACAAGAAAGGCTTTTGGTGTGTTTAATCCCAGATAACTAGTATGTGCATGGTGTGAAATCTCAGAGGAGAAAGGAACACAAAGGTGTATAATGATGAGCAATGAGACTGAAACCTGGCCTGGTGTCCAGGACACCTCCTTTGGCAGAATTTGCTAGGCTATAACATGATTCCTCCATCTCCCCCAGTGACTCTGACATTTTGGACCAAATGAGCAAAATCCTGATGATTGTTTTAGGTGATATAGGACCTTGTTGCACTGGGCAGAACAGCAAATGCCAAGGTGGGTCTCTCTCATCTCTGGGTTCAAGAGAGCACTGCACTCTTATGTCACAAGGAGCAAAGCTGTGGAGGATGGTGGGCAAAGAGTAGGTCCCCTCCTGTCCCAGGAGGGAAGGTAGGCTTCTTCTTGGCTAACTTGTCCCCAGTATTGCAGCAAAAGCATTTTTAGAAGAGCAGAGATTGTCCAGTCAGCATTTCAACACTCAGATTCACCTCAGTATTGGGCTGCCTTGGAGTTGAAAAAAAAATGCCAGCACTCAGTTGGGTTCAGTAGGGTGCAGGGAACAAGAAGGCCTTTCCTGGAGTTCTTTCAAGACTTAGACAGGGGAGTTTGGGGAAAAAGTACTAAAATGTTATGAAATACATAAAGCAAATGGATTTAATAAGCATTTGTTTGTCTTTTTTGTGAGCAGAACTGCCTCTAAAAATGAAATGATTGTTTTTGTTTTGTGGGGCTTTTTTCCTCTTCTTTTGCCCAGAAGAAACTAGCCCTCAGGAGCTGCGACACCAACCTGGCAGCCAAAAACCATCCCCCGTGGTGAGTGAGCTGCTCCCTCATGCTGATGTCCCAAGGTGCTCTGGAGCCAAGGTAGTAGTGACTTGGGTGATGTAGGTAATTTGGGCCCCTCTTCTTAACCCGCCCCAGTGAGCGTTGCCTCCCATGTGGTGGTAAGACAGGTAAAGATTTTCCCAGAGTTGGTAGGAAGACGTTTGTTCCATCTTAATTTTTGTCTGCAACTCTGCCTATTGCCAAGGTAAACATGTTGTGACCTAGGTTATAGGTTCAAGAGGAGATCATAGAGGCCAGTGTCCCACTATATGTCAGCCACAGAACACTGAAGGATGGGGTGGAGTAAGCCAGCTTTGTCTTAAAACTAGTGAGGTTCTTTGCTCCTCTCTGCCCCTGTCAGGAGGCTTTTCCAGATACACTATCCTGCCCCTGTCCCATGTCTCCAGTCACGGAGCAAAAGAGGAGGATTATCTGTGATTAGCAAGCTTGGAACAAGAATTATTCTTAAGTTCCTGGTGTCCTGCTGTCCCTGTTACTTCAATGCAGAGCCAACTCTCTGTCCTCAGATTAATCTGCTCCCTGAAGACTCACTGATAATTGGATTGGTTTTTTTCCCAGGCATTGGGTTAATTTGAGAGTCTTCAAATGCAGAGTTGGTCATGATGGAAGGAATGGGGAGGAGTGAGGGGGGCATTTTGTTCTGTGGTTCATGGTAGAAAAATGAGGTCCCTCACCAAGAGAGAAAGAGGTCTGTCTTTGAAGTGAACATGCCATGCTGTTTGTTGTCTTTGAAAATGTTGCATGCAGCTCTTTTGGAAATGTAGTTTCAGATGTGAACGTTTTGATGAGAGAGGAAATAATGAAGGCTTTTAAGAGATGAATGGGGCAAGGGATTAGAGAGGTTTCTTACTCATATGGTTGCAGAGCTGAGAAGAGAGGTATGTGTGTTTTCGCTCAGGTCAGCCTTGGTGGAGTGAATCACCCAGCTGTGCCCAAAGTCACTGAGCACCTGCTATCCCAGCCGGAACCAGTAATGCCCAACACAGCCCTGCTGGTGAAGAACCCTCTGGCATCTACTCACGTTTTCAAACAAGCCTGTCATATCTGCTACCCCAAAACAGGTGATGCATTTGCTCTGCCACCCAGAGCGCTGGCCCGGGCTAGGGTTTGCCTTTCCCTGGGCTGATGGGGTTATTCTGTCCTGCAGGGCCCAAGGCTGGTGATTACACCTATCGGGAAGGCTTGGAGCACAAGTGCAAGCGGGACATTCTGCTGGGCAGGCTGAAGAACTCTGAAGACAAGACCTGGAAGAGGATCCGTCCTCGCCCAACCAAAACCAACTTTGTAGGATCCTATTACCTGTGCAAAGGTGATCTGGAGGGGATAGGGCTGTCAGTGGCTGGGCAAGGGCTGTAGCACGCGTGCCAGGGGTGGTTGGGAGGGGGCTTCCAATTGGTATCACCTTCTGTCTTTGGGGTCTTCCGGTGCCATCAGTAGCCCATGGACCAAGAGGGCTCAGTACAATGAAAGACAGTCAGTCCCATGCCGTGGAGAGCGAGCAGGTTTTAAAGTGGTGGAGCAGAAGAGTTGCACAGGCATAGTGAGGTGCTGCGCACAGCCAAGGGCTCAGATCTGCCCTGTTGATGTGGGCTTTGCTGAGAACCTGCCTCCTGTAGGCATGCCTGCATTAGTCCCACTCTGCCCAGCAGTCCCATGGCAGGGCTGTCGTTCTGCCTAGGGAAAAGCTCTCTCTGCCTGCTCCATTGCTCCAGCCCATCCCTGCATACATGCAGGCAATGTGATCAGACTGGTCCCTGCGACAGTGTCATTATAAAGTACCTAATGAGGTGGGGAGATTGTGAAAGCCAAGATAACAGAGCTCCTGTGTGCTGGGCTGCTAGGAGAACTTAATCTGGATTGGCTTTAAAAGGGGCTGGTTAATCATGGTCTGTCCCTAGCCAGGCACTGAATTAAAGCAGGCCTCCATTTTGAGATGGTTTCCACAACAGATGGCATTACTTGAGATGCCACCATCCAGTAGTTTGCATTAACTTTCCTGAGTGTCTTGGTATAGACAAGCTTGAGGGAAGATGTCTTTTCTTTTTTCTTTACCTCTGTGTTTTCTTGCTTTCAGCTCCTTGTGAGGTGTGGGCAGTGGGAGGAGACGAGAGAGAGAGTTTAGTTTCTGACTGGGCCGCCCTCCCTGTGTGGTGGTGTGTGCTGTTTGTTGCTTTGTAGATATGCTTAACAAGCAGGACTGTAAGTACGGGGATAACTGCACCTTCGCGTACCACCAGGAGGAGATCGACGTGTGGACGGAGGAGAGGAAGGGGACCCTCAACCGTGACCTCCTCTTTGACCCGCTAGGTGGGATCAAGCAGAGCAACCTCACCATTGCCAAGCTCCTCAAGGAACATCAGGGCATCTTCACCTTCCTCTGTGAGGTACAGAGCTGGCAGGGGGGAGCAGGCACCCTTCATTGTCTCCTCAGTATGTATCTGGACCATTGATGTGTTGATAGTTGCCATCATGGAAACATGGTGAGATGACTAGCACAAATGTTAGTGCTGCAATGGATGGCTATAAACTCTTCAGAAGGGAGAGGCAAGGAAGGAGAGGCAGTGGGGTAGCCCTGTATATTAGGGAGTGGTTTGAGTGTTTAGAGCTTAATGAGGGTGACAATAGGATTGAGTGTTTATGGGTAAGAATCAGGGGAGAGTCCAAACCAGGATGAAGAAGCAGATGACATATTGTATAAGCAGCTGGCAGAAGTCTCACAATCGCTAGCCCTTGTTCTCGTGGGGGACTTCAACTTGCCAGATGTCTGCTGGAAATACAGTACAGCAGAAAGGAAACAGTCCAGGAGGTTCCTGGAGTGTATGGAAGATAACTTCCTGACACAGGTGTTGAGTGAGCCAACTAGGGAAGACGTCCTGCAGGACCTGGTGTTTGCGAACAGAAAAAGACTTGTGGGTGATGTGATGGTTGGAGGCCATCTTGGGCACAGTGATCAAAATAAGAGTTTTTGATTCTTGGAGAAGTAAGGAGAGAGGTCAGCAGAACCGCCACCTTGGACTTCTAGAGGGCAGACTTAAGCCTGTTTAGGAGCCTGGTTGACAGAGTCCCTTTGGAGGCAACCCTGAAGGGCAAAGTTGTCCAGGAAGGTGGGTCATTCTTCAAGAAGGAAATCTTAAAGGCACAGGAGCAGGCTGTCCCCATGTGCCAAAGGATGAGCTGTCAGGGAGGAAGACCAGCCTGGCTAAACAGAGCTTTGGCTGGAACTCAGGAGAGTTTATGTCTTCTTTGGAAGAAGAGGCAGGCAACTCAGGAGGACTACAAAGATGTTGTGAGGTTATGCAGGGAAAAAATGAGAAGGGCCAAAGCCCAACTAGAACTTCATATGGTTACTGCCATAAAAGACAATTAAAAATGTCTCTATAAATACATTAGCAACAAAAGGAGGGCTAAGGAGAATCTCCATCCTTTATTTATCTCCGTCCATAGTGACAAAGGATGACAAAAAGGCTGAGGTATTTAATGTCTTCTTTGCCTCAGCCTTTAATATGATAGTAAGACCAGTTGTTCTTGGGGTACCCAGCCCCCTGAGCTGGAAGACGGGGATGAGGAACAGAATGAAGCTCCCGTAATCCAAGGGGAGATGGTTAGCAGCCTGCTACACCACTTAGACACACACAAGTCTGTGGGGCCGGATGGGATTCACTCAAGGGTACTGAGAGAATTGGCAGAACTGCTCACCAAGCCTCTTTTCATCATTTATCAACAGTCCTGGCTCACCAGGGAGGTCCCAGTTGACTGGAGGGTAGCAAGTGTGACACCCATTACAAGAAGGCTGGAAGGTGGATCTGGGGAACTACAGCCTGTTAGTCTGGCCTTGGTGCCAGGGAAGGTTATGGCAGATCATCTTGAGTGCCATCACACGGCACATAGGGGACAACCAGGAAATCAGGCCCAATCAGAATGGGTTTATGAAAGGCAGGTCCTGCTTGACTAACCTGATCTTCTATGACAAAGTGACCCACTTAGTGGATGAGGAAAAGGCTGTGGATATTGTGTACCTAGACTTCAGTAAAGCCTTTGACACCGTTTCCAGTTGCAGATGACGCCAAGGAAGGTTCTACGGAGAGATCTAGACAGGCTGGATTGACGGGCTGAGGCCAAGTGCCAGGTCCTGCAGGTCACAACAACCCCATGCAATGCTACAGACTTGGGGAAGGGTGGCTGAGAAGCTGCTCAGTGGAAAAGGACCTGGGGGTGCTGGTCAACGGCTGGCTGAATATGAGCCAGCAGTGTGCCCAGATGGCCCAGAAGGCCAATAGCATCCTGGCTTGTATCAGAAATAGTGTGGCCAGCAGGAGTAGGGAAGTGATCGTTCCCTTGTCCTCAGCACTGGTGAGGCTGCACCTCAAATACTGTGTTCAGTTTTGGGCCCCTCACTACAAGGAAGACATTGAGGTGCTGGAATGTGTGCAGAGAAGGGCAGCACAGTTGGTGAAGGGTCTAGAGAAGAAGTATTCTGAGGAGCGGCTGAGGGGACTGGGGTTGTTTAGCCTGGAGAAAAGGAGTCTCAAGGGAGACCATATCACCCCTTACAACTACCTAAAAGGAGGTTGTAGTGAGGTGGGTGTTGGTCTCTTCTCCCAAGTAACAAGTGATAGGACAAGAGGAAATGGCCTTGAGTTGCACCAGAGGAGGTTTAAGTTGGATACTAGGAGAAGTTTCTTCACTGAAAGGATTGTCAAGCATGGGAACAGGCTGCCCAGGGAAGTGATGGAGTCACCATCCCGGGAGATATTTAAAAGATGAGTAGATGTGGTGCTTGGAGACGTGGCTTAGAAGTGGACTTGGCAATGTTAGGTTTATGGTTGGACTCAATGACCTTTTCAAACCTAAACAATTCTGATTCTGTATGTCCCAGCCAATGCCCTGCTCCCAGAAGGGCAGTGAGCAGTGGATGCAGCTGTGTAGGAGAAAGGAGAGGTAGTTTTCCTCCTTAGCCCTGCAGCTGAACCAAGTGCACACAACCTCTCTCTTCCTCTGTCTTGAGGTGTTGCTTTGAATTGTAATTTAACCCCAGCTTCTTTAGAAATCAGAACCCCCTAATGCAACAAATTCCCACTTGATGTCTGTGCTGAGCCAGTGAGTTGGTCAGTTAAGGGTTGGCTCGTACTGTCTTGATGCTCTGCAGCAGACAGTTCCTCACACTGACAGTGGTACATGTAAAGGGACATGTTCTTTGCTATGAACTGGCTGTTCTTTTATTTCTCCCCATCATTTCCCCCTTGTTCTTGCTCTGTTGGCTAACTGGGAAAGAATATGTGGCTCTGACCAAAACTTTTCCAACCACAATGGAAAATATTGTTGAGAATAAGCCAAAAAATGTTGTCCCGAAGCTTTTCCAAAAATGTGCTTGCTTTATTTTAAAGGCCTACCACAAAGTTTTCACCAACCTTCTTCTAACTTTGAACATTAGAATAGGCTGGCTCTGAGTCTCCTTCCCCTACCAAGTGAAGTGGCTCTGGTTCACTACTCTCTAAGATTTTCCCAGCATGCTAATTCTTCTCTTCTCAGATTTGCTTTGACAGCAAACCCCGGATTATCAGCAAAGGGACCAAGGACACACCATCTGTCTGCTCCAACCTTTCTGCCAAACACAGTTTCCATGACAACAAGTGAGTGATCGTTTTTTGTGCTGATGAGAACAATCTCTCTCAAGTCCAGCCAGTTTAACTCCAGGGCCCTGCTCTCTTTCTTTCTTTCCTCCCCATGGGTTCCAATCATAGGGCAGCTCAAAGCATGATAAATAGCACTGTGTGCTTCACCCTGCATGTTTCCTCCTGGTGCCGAGGGATTTCAGGCATCAGCAAAGCTCTTTCAAGTCAGCCTAAGTTTTCCATTGACTTAATTTGCCTTTCAGTTTGGCCTTTACATAAAGGTCAAACCAAAGATCCTCTAGCTCAGGATCCTGCCTCTGACTGGCTGGTAATGAATGTTTAGGAAAACAAGTATGAGAACCATGTCAAATACACAGTAATATAACCCTTTCTGGTTCCTGGCAACCTGTGACTTAGGGACTTGCTGAGCCAGAGGAGTTGGTATCTTTGCTGCATATTTTGAAGTGTGTCTGATCTCTGCACTTAAGCAGAGCATCAGCCATGGGCTGAGGACATTGAAAAACCGTACCTAGGGTTGATAGGGTGGGAGGGCAGGGGTTCGGTTTTCCCAGTGGGAGTGTGCCTCTCCCAGAGCTGATTTTCTGTGTTCTTTGCTTGCCCAGTCAAATGTCTGAAAGTTGCATGTAAAGAGGAAGGGGTGACTATTTGATCCTCTGGTGCTTCGTATTTCTCTGGCCTGGCTGCAGGTGTCTAGTCCACATCGTGCGTTCCACTTCCTTGAAATACTCCAAGATCCGCCAGTTCCAGGAGCACTTCCAGTTTGATGTGTGCCGACATGAGGTGCGTTATGGTTGCCTGCGTGAAGATAGCTGCCACTTTGCTCATAGTTTCATCGAGCTCAAGGTCTGGCTGCTGCAGCAATATTCAGGTGAGTGTGACTTGGTGCAGGGCTGGTGGTTTGTACACTCGAGATTCCTCTGGAGTGCATCTGGGGCCAGTTGAGAGAGAAAGAAGGTGATTTGGGAGTACTGAGAAGTTGGTGCTCACTTGTGCATGTACTTACTGTCTCCTTGGGGACACAGAAGAGAGGGCCAAAGTGTTCTGTGAGATGATTTGGCCCTTGTTCCTTTCCATGTGCTGCTGTAATTTGCAGACCAGGAAGCCTTTCCCTTGGGACCAGCTCCATAAGTTGAAATGATTATTAGGTCAGGCTGAATCCCCAGAGGTGTTTTGGTGCTTAAATCCTGTGCAAGTCCCTAAATAGCGGTTGGGCCCCTGAGTGAGTGTCTGGTGCAGTGAGAGTGGCAGTGTGCACAGGTGACAAAGCAGGTACATAAAGGAAGGCTGTACATCTCCAGTTTCTCTAAACAAATTCTCTGACAGTGGGAAATGACAGGATACTTGGTGTTTCCCAAAAAGGCTTTGATGACATACCTCTGAAGAGGCTATTGCAGAAATTATATTCAGGCCACTCACATAATGACCCTACCACATCTGGCACTTTCAGTCCTCTCTCTCTCTCTTGAGAAGCTGGAGGGTTTTTCTTGCTACGCTCCTATTAACCAAGTAGATACTGCTCCACACATAATGTTACCTACATCTTTCTTCACCTCAGGGTCTTGTTCATTGTGGGACCCAGCCCAGTAATGGAGGTATTTCAGAGAGGAAACACATTGTGGATGTTTCTCACCATTCTTTGATGTAATTGGAGGCAGCTTCTTTAATTTATTGTTCAAGTGCCTGTCACTGTTGTTCTGGGCAGTCCTTCACCTTGGCTTGGCTCATGAGGTACAGTGATGAAGTACCAAGTAGCACACTGTGGCAAATGCCATCTTTTATTCTTCCCATTTGGCCTCACTTACTTGTGGCCACGGGAAATTAAGAAATTACAACACCAGAGTTTCTAAGACAGCACATGTTGCCTGTCAGCCATACGCCACCATTGCTACCCTACATGCTTATGATACTGCCCATAGTACTCTGAGCACTCTAATATTCAAGCACTTTGATCTTTTCCCCACCCTATGGTTGGCTTATTTTTGTTGATTTTTTTTTTTTATAAAAAGTTTTTTTGCTCCCTCCTTCCCTCCCTTCCTATTCCTTCATCTTCAGCTTGTAGAAGAAATGGTTAGATTGATTTTTATTTCTTGTCTTCTTTACTTAAAGTGATTTCTAGTGGGGAAGCTGAGGAGATGAAACAAGCCATGAGATTAGCTGCAGAGGTGGTCAGTAATCCTTGTGCTTATTCCCAATTTTCCAACAAAGGGAGAGTCATAATCTTTTTGTTTTGTTTTGTTTTGTTTTCCTGCAGAGCTGTATACATAAGCCTGCTTTCCTTGTGAGTTTGCCTTCCTGGGGTGGTAGTTTATTACCTTTCTTAAGTGTAGCCCTCATTATGGAAACAGAGATGAGAGGTAATTGTCGCCATTCTCTGGGAATGCTTTAGCTTTGGAGCAGAGGGTTTGATTTGGGCACTGTTTACTCAGCAAAAACAGGAAGAGGGCATCATTCATAGCAGCTTGCATTTGAAACCAGTGGGCTGTTGCATTTCACAGCTATTTGAACTTTTACAGAGCTTGTGGCTTTGTTCATGGGGATAAAGGATTATATTAGCAGAGTAAAGGTTCCCAAGATCTGAAACTTGGACAGACAGGACTGTTTTCTTGTTCACTGTGGGTTTTCGCAGACGTATCTCGCTATGTTCTTCCATCAGGGGAAATTAGAGAGTCTCTGTCCTCACTACTGATGTTGCAAAAAGTGCTGAAATGTTATAAGTAATAAACACACAGGCCTTTTGGTTTCCAGATCTTCTCTTTGGGACAATTCATGCTTTGGAGAGCTGGTTTATTGGAAAACATCCTTTTGTATTTGGAAGGGTTTTTTTCCCCAACCACATTTCTAGACTGTATTGTTGAGTTAGTTCAAATTTCTGGGACTGGAAGAAGACAGTCACTTGCCAAGAACTTCATTTGAAATTCAGTCTTTTGAGAGGAGCGGTATATGCTTCTCCCATTGGTTCTACACCCTGAGGATCACAGTGCAGGTGTGCAGAATGGAGAAGATGGGCTTTGGCCCTTTCTCTGCCAAGTCCAGGGCAGCATGTTACCTTTTTGCTGTGGTTTTCCCAGCTGTATAATTTTTGTCCCCAAAGTACAGCTCAGCATTGTGTCCAGCCCTGGAATACTTGGACACGGAAAAGGGAGTTGCAGTTTTTTTCTAACTCTACACAGTTTCTTCTGGGATTAATGGTTAAGAAGGAGAAAATCCACAAACAGCTCTGGTCTGGGAGTAGTACCAGCTATGCAGCAGCTGCCATTTTGGAGGCCTGAGCAAATGTTCCTGAAGAATGTTAAAGTTCCCTGAATGCTTTTTGTCCTGTCCAAGCCCTGTACAAACATCAGTATTGTTGCCTGGCAGGGACTTGGACAGCTGAAATCACAGATGGGGAAACTGAGGTCAGGAATGCTGTGATTTACCCAAGTTACACAGCCTAATCTGAGATGAAAACTTGTGTTTGCTGGCCCTTAAGTTCTGGAACATGCTGGCTCCCAGATCAAAGATTGTGTCCATGTGGCATGCCTGGGGAACACCTCACTTCAATAATAAAAGCTGTAGGCAAAAGCAAAGCAAGCAATTTTGCAACCTCTCTGTGCTGAGGGTGCTGCATCAAGGCCACCCTCAGCACCCCACTTGTTGCAGTCAGCTGTTGTAAGATACTTCAGTTTGTTTTGGCAGCTATCTCGGGTCTTTATGGCACTTAAACAACATGGCGTTTTTGTAACAGAGTCCTCACACTGAGCAGACGGTTCCTACTCTTACATACTTTTCTCTTGCTGTTTAGTGCTCTGAGAATCATAGCACCCATCTAGCTGGCTGGTGCTGGCAGGGGCTGTTCCCTCACCACTTGAGTTGGTCAGGAGCTAATTTGTTAGATCAGGTCTGACCAACCCTTTTTCTTGTTGTCTGATGTTGCATTTCTGATTCCGGAAACCTTGCAGATCTTTCCTTGCTGGTTACATACTAGTAACTGTTCCTTGGTTGGTTTTGCACTGTTGGTCTTTCCTTGCTACTTTGGTTACACTTGGCGTTTGTCTGTGTTGAATTTCACCTTTCCTCTTCACCTATTGCTTGATGGACAGCCTCCACAACTTGCAGTGTGTAACAGGCTAATTAATCCCAGCAGGGATTAGGTGAGGCTTCTGGCTTCTCTTCTGGGGAGATGCTAGATGTCTCAGTGGGATATCTGTGATCTTCCAAGCTAGTGGCAAAAAGGCCAATATACAGTAGATCAACAGTAACAAAGCATTACCTTCAGTATTTTGGGTAGAAGCTGTTGATATTGTGTTGGGGGACAGCCTTGGTCAAGGTCTTGACCTCTAGTCAAGAATCATCATCTTGGAGGCAGCACCTGGGTCCTTTGCAGACAGACTGAGCAGAACGCCAGGTCTGAATGAGCCCAGGAGACCGAGCTCTTCCCCTCTCATTTGGCTTGTGTGGAGAGAGGACCTTCCTTAGCCTGTGCTTAAACACATTTTGTGGTGGGTCCCGTCACAACCCATGTCCTGATTTTACCAGTGGGCCTGCTGGGAGCTGTCAGCCACACAGGGGTTCTTAAGCCCCACTGTAGGAAGTCCTGCAACCCCTCCCTCCCTCTTTTCTCTTGGTCAAAGTAGGGTAGCTCAGTCCTGTCTCCTTTTGTTCCCAGGAATGACCCATGAAGATATTGTGCAGGAATCGAAGAAGTACTGGCAGCAGATGGAGGCACATGCCAGCAAACCAGCCAACAGCATGGTAAGGTGCATATAGGACTTGCAGCCTGGTTTTGCTCCCAGCTATTCCAACACTTTCTGTCTTTTCCTCCCACTGCTGTGCCTGACAGGTCCCAGGCAGACAGGCTGGCCATTGGGGAGGAGGACAGCTGAGAGCTTTCCTGGTTGCACTAAGTGATGAGCTTTGTGTCTTGTTTTGCAGTGTTGTTATCTGCTCTGTTTAGTAGTGGGGTGAAGCCTCCAGAGCAGGGAGGGCAGCACACAGAGAGCTGTGCTTCCTGTGGCACCCTGCTAGTGAAATCGGGAGACTTAGGGGACCATGGCTACACCGAGGGGACCAAAGGTGTCCTGCTGCCCTGTAGTGGCCAAGGGACGATATGGCAGTCTGAAGGACTCTTAAGAAATGACTCATGACCCACAGGACTGCTCTAAACGCAGAAGTGGGTGGAACTTGCAGCTCAGGTGCTGTTGAGGCTGGGCAGAGATCTTAGTGGCACTTTGCCAGGAGGAGGCTGTCAGCTTTGCCTCTCTTTGTGCCACCAGTCTCTCAATGTGGGAGAAGGTGCCTCTGGCTGTATCCTCCAGCACTGCCAAGAGGTTTCTCTGGAAAGGTGTGTTACAAGCAAAGGGCACCTTTTTGATTTCTTCCAACCTGGCTACAAGTGGCACTGCCTTATCCGTTTTTTTCCCCAATAAGGTGTTCTGTAGTTTAGGAGCAGAGTCCACCCAGAGAGGACAATTCCCAGCCCAGCCCCAAGGTTGAACTAAAGCAGTTTTGCCATTAGAACAATGAGTTTTTTGTTCCTTAATTACTTTCAGAAGGTAATGTCTGATGAGATGAGAAACTTCATGCCTCCTAGCAAGCTCTCAGTCATAGGAGCAGTTCTGTCCCCTGCAAAATGGCGGGCAAACTGTTGTGAATCCTTTTTGTTCCCACTTGTCAGCTTTCTTTCCCCTTGTGGAGGCCTAAGCTCACCATGCTTTGGCCTGTGCCTTACTGCCAAAGCAAGGGTGCTTCACCTTTGTCTGGGACCTCTCACCCAGGAGTTCCTCTGCAGAGACCAGCACTAAGTGCAGCATGTGAGCACTCTGCAGAGGAGGTGTTTTATAGGAAAGGGATCTGAGTCACTCACGTGGTGTGCAGCAGCTTGCTTTTGGCTAGGTTACAGGCCAGCAGAAGTGTTCTGAAGGCTGTAGGGCACTGATGCTGGGGAAAAGCAGGTCTGATGAACATGGGTTAGCCCAACAGGAAAGATGCAGGTGACTGCACTGATCCTTGCATCGGGCTCTGTGTCCACCTATGTACTGGTTATGCTGCATGAGATGGAGTCATCTTTGTGGAGATGCTCAGCAACTTAAGTGTGCAGCCTATTCTGCTGTTATTGAATGGGAAGCAGCAGTCCAGAGTAACCAAGGTCTCTAGTTCCCAAAACTGTCTGACTTGCTTAAGAAATATGTTCTAGCCTCTCAGGAAGCTGAGAGAACAAGTTTCTACAGCCTGTATTATGTGAGAAGTGAGCCTGGATGATCTGAATGGTCCCTGCAAACAGAGCTGGCTATGAGCTCTTTCTCCCTGGTGTGAGGACAGAGGCAGCTGCATGCATCTCCACAGTGGAGAAAACTTAAGTGTGAGTTTGCAACAGTTTGTGACACTAGTTGGATTTATATCAGCAATCCCTGCCCCATGGAGAGTGAAGCCTAGTGACCGGTTCTGTCCTGCCTGCTGTGGATCTGCCTGCATTTTCCAGAAAGCTCTGTCTTGCCATTCTCTGTGCATAATCTGGGGATAAAAAAGGATAGATGGACAGCTGTTCTTCTGTAAGCCTTGCAGCTTCAAAATCACCTTTGTCTGAAGGTGCTGCTGTTGGAAGAACAAGTTGTTGAGTGGGCACAGTCAGACCATGTCCTCTGAAGCATGTGGGATCTGAATACTGAGCGAGGGTTTCATTTCTGGCTGTTGGGGCTTGCAGGGGGCAGGGGATCAGGAAAAGAAATGCCAGTGCCTGCTACATCAGCAGTCACAATGGGCAGAGAGCTACAGTTTCTGGGCCTTGTGGGCAGTGTTAGGGCTGATGGCCAATGGCGAAGTCTGGTTGTGCCCCACAAATGCCTGTCACAGAGCTGGACTGCACCCTCCACCCTTCCAGGGCATCTGTTTGTGCAGAGGAGGAGTAGCAGCCTTGGTGCAGTCAGAAAGTGCCTACCAGTGGCACCATCGGTTGTCTGAAGGGATTGGCAGCCTGACACTGGCACTGTGCAGGGAGACAGGGCCAAGTTGGTCAGATGCATGTGTTTGCAATAGCAAACCATGGCTTTGGCATCAGCACGTACTCAGCCAGGGGGCTGTGCTCTGGGGTGAGACACTGGCCTGCTGCCGAAGACCCCGGGGCCAGGACTAATGTATCTGTTGAGAAATGTTTACTTTTGCCATTATTTTCTCCCGTCCAAGCAGGCTAACGTGACTCAGAGTTTTCTCAGTGTCCTTCCAGCTTTTGAAGTTGGCTGCCTGGCAAAGACAACATCCCAGGAGTGCTGTAAAAGCAGACCCCTCCTTCCCACCATCCCATGTGATCCACGCTCACCCTGGTGCCCTCTGGTCAGCGGAAGCAAAGTCGCTCCCAGGGATTTTGCTGCAGTTTTGTCACAGCTGCCAGTTGGACTCAGCTGGGTTTGTGCAGTTCTGGAGAAAAGAGGCAGGCAGCATACAGGGACCCAGCAGCTGTGACAGTGCAGGTCAGGAGACTTAGCAAGAAGTGGAAGATGAAGATAGCACTCCTTGTTAAACATGTGCCAGGGATCTCACACTTGGCCCCATGAATTTGGCCCCATAGAGGCTGCTGTAGGAGTAAACCCAGTGGCTGCAGATTGAAGAGACAGTCAGCAGGAGAGACTGTTGCAGGTAGCTGAATGTCCTCCCATCACATCCCTAAGAACTGAGGGGTTTTAGCCCTTGTTTTTGTTTTGTTATGTTTTGTTTTGTTTTCAAGGGCTATTCTGTTTTTACTCCACTAGCCATACACATACGCAGAACTCCCATAAAAACTGGTCTCAGAATTAGGCATTTAAGCATGGAGAGGAAAGCCTCTAGTAAGGGGTACTTGCACCTAAGTACAGCTGACTTGGTTAGGTGGCAGAGTAACCTGGACTCCTCATATAGTCCACCAAGGCACGTGGCTTCTCCACAGAGCATTCAGTGTAGCTCAGAGGGTTTCCTGAAGTTGGGAGACACAAGTGGCCATGCTGGGGCTGTAGCTTTCTGCAAAGCCTGAAGTGGAGAGCTGTCGTGCCAGACTTTTATTTATTTGGTTGCCATGGTGCATAGCTAACACTATATTGTCTGGCTTCATAGCAAGGGGTGGTGCCACAGCCTGAGGCACTTTTGCCTGGCTTCGTCTGCTAGAGCCTCATATGATTCTAATTTCCACACTGTTGGTTATCAGCAGCCTGCCAGGTATGTGTCTTGCCTTTACAAATACAGTCATGTAGCAGCAACAGCAGCAACTTTGATTTTTTGCTTGGCTCCCAATCCCATGGGAGCATATGTGCCCACTGGACTGACCAGCATCTGCATGACTCTGATGAAGAAATGCATGGTGTTTCTTATGGTTAAGAATTTGTGGAAAAAGCAACCCAGATCACCAGAATTACCTGCAAAACATTTTCTTTCTCTCTGATCTGTTGTGCCTTCTGGAGCCACTCAGTTTTTATGTTTGCTGGATCAGTAGATTTGAGCCAAGCTTCCTGGCTGTGCCGAGAGATCTGTTGCCTGGAAGATTACATGGCAGATAGCATGGGGCTGATAAAAGGGAATATGCCAGCAGTGCTGTTTTGTTACCAAAACAGCACACATCTGAGGCCACACATCTGAGAGGGAGGCACCTTACTGCCTTCTGTGATATCCCACGTCTCAACCCTGCTCATACCACAGCCAAATGCTTTGATATGTTCTTGGTGGTCACCAGTGCTGGTGAAAGCTGACATGAACAAGTCGTGTGCTGGATGCCACCAGGAAGGCCATCTTGTAGGCAAGCAGGCCAGAATTGCCACTGCTTTTCAAGAGAGGTGATGGTTCTCTGGAAGGGTCCCTTTGCTGGGACATCCAGAGCAGTGCTGACCTCCTGTAGTCAGCACAAGCAAAGGCCAGCTTTCTGGTCAGCTTTTCACAGTGATGGAGGACCTTTTATATGTCAGCTCTGCTTCTCCAAAAGACTAGGTCTGGAAGATGCAGAGTGGTAGGTCATAGCTTATGTGGTGTTTCCTGGAAGATGCTTTGATTCGGTACTGCCTGTACTTGCTGTTTTCCCTTTGCCAGGGATGGATGCACGTAGGGTCCACGCTACTGGTAATCAGTTGCTGTCAGAAGCCTGCTCCTTGGGGACATGGTTTGCCTGTCTGCTCATTGTTAGGTCCTCAGGCCTAGAAGTCAAGGCACGGTAGCTGGGATGGGCTGCTTATGTGAGTAGCAGTCAGAGGACTGTTTTACTGGTACATGACGTTTGTACTTCGTGGTCGGCTCGATGACCGGAGTGTCCTTTTGTACCCTTGCATACTCCAGTGCCCACGGCCACTGGCATCCAGTCAGGTTTGCTCTTTGGTTTGGAGATGAACTGGAAACACCAGCTTCATGTCTTCCAGTGGTGATACAGAATGAAAATGGCTTTCAAGAGATTTGTTCAGAAAACACAGGGCAGTGGTAATATGTGACTAGGTCGTTTTGGGTTTGGGTTTTTTTCCACAATCTGTTAGTCATAATCCCAAACCAGCCTTTTCATGGGCACAGGTAGAAGGCCAATCAAGGGAAGTGGCTGAGAGAATATGAAATATGTGCATTGACAGTTGTGCCTCTGTCCAGAGATCATGATTAACTGCCTGTGAAACCTGGTGCAAAGGAACTGTGTGAGATGGAAACCTGCCCAGGAATGGCTTGGAAGGATATCAACAAGAAGACCCAGCTCTGACTTCACTGTGTCAAATGCTTGATGTGACATGAGCCTCTTGGTCCAAAGGCAGGTCCTGTGCTGTGGCATGGCCTGGCTTCCTCCTGAGGAAGCTGTCTCAGCTGAGCTACTGAGTTCTCTCCATGGGTACTGAGGGGGATATGGATTGCCCTCCCTGCGGGGAAGTGGGGATTAAGCGCTGGGGCAGGTCTCACAGAGCTTGTCTGTACACGGAGATACGCTGCAGGGGTTTCACAGCCAGGCCTGGTCAGTGCTTGAAGCTGCTGGGCTGGCTGTGCATTTGGCCAGACGTCAAAGCCCAGGAAATCATGCTGAAGCAAGCAGTGGTTTTGCTCCTGTCTGGTATCTCAATGGGCCACCTGCTAACACTGGCAAAGGAGAGTTGGGCTGTCTCTGATTTAATCTGGTTTGTCACTGGCGTGTGGGTGTGCAGGGAGCTGCCAGCATCTCTGTGGCAGTTCGGGGGGTGCATTTTGGCTCTGTTTGCCTGAGGTTGTGATTCTCTTCCCCAGGCTTCTCCGCGGGCTCCCATGTCAAGCACCTTTGACCTCCAGATGAAATTTGTGTGTGGCCAGTGCTGGAGGAACGGGCAGCTGGTGGAGCCAGATAAAGACCTCAAGTACTGTAGTGCCAAAGCCCGCCACTGGTGAGCAATGCAACCTTCTCTTTCCCCCACCACTCCTCAGGGTCAGAAATTTATCCTCTTACCTTCTCCAGGGCTTCATGTGGCCTCTTTGGAAGAAGCTGTAAGGTTTCCTAGAAGCCTCCTGCTGCTCAGGGTGTTTGTCACTATAACAAGCATTGCAGATAGCTGTTTTCCAGTTTACAGCTCTCTACTGTTTGTATTTGCTGCCAGCATTGTGCAGACTGTTATTCCTGGTGTGTGCAGTCCAGCTCCCCCAATTCTGTTTTTTCCCAGTTGCTATCATTTCTTCTTAGCAAGGTCAGTAATATAGTTCTCCTCTGCACTTGTTTATACTCCTAGCTGTTTGCAGATGTCTCTCAGGTCACTGTTAGCAATGATTCAAGGCATTCTGCTTCCTTTTAAATTAGTTTACTTGGCTGTTTCGTTGCTTTGGTTGTTCTTCTCTGATGTATGTCTTGTCTGTTTGCCCATCCTGGCTCCCTGAGTCCCATGAGGGTGTTTGGTGTGATAGAATCATAGAATTATAGAATGGTTCAGGTTGGAAGGGACCTACCTTCTCTGTCACAGTCCAACACCCCCTGCAATGAACAGGGACATCTTCAACTAGATCAGGTTGCTCAGAGCCCCATCCAACCTGACCTTGAATGTTTCCAGGGATGGGCCTTCTACCACCTCTCTGGGTTGTTCCAGTATTTCAACACCCTCACCATAAAAAATGTCTTCCTTCTATCTAGTCTGAATCTACCCTCTTTCAGTTCAAAACCATCACCCCTTGCCCTATTGCTACAGGCCCTACTAAAAAGTTTGTCCCCATCTTTCTTGTAAGCCCCCTAGAAGAGGAATGTCACCATTGGGTCATGGAAACTGTGGCCTGTCTCACCCAGGCAGCCTGGCAGGATAGGATGGAAAGGTTTATAGGACTTCACTTCCCGTAACTCACACCGCAAAGGTGCGCAGTCCAGTGTCCTGTTGCAAATATAAGACCTTTGTTGAAAGAGACAGAAGCAGCAGTTGCTGGAGGAAGTGAGCAGGTGAGGATCGCTTCCTGGAACAGGAAGGTTAACACCTCTTTGTGCAGCTGCTGAATAGAGGTGGGGGTTTTGCCCAGAGTATTGTCCTGGTGATCACTTGCTGGAGCTGCAGGAGAACTGATACTTCCTGGCACCTGTTCACAAGACAGTGCTTGTAATGACTTGCATTTCTACTGTACCTTTCAAGCAGAAAATATTCCCAAATGTTTTTCATGGATCATGATTGCACAAGAATTGGCTGTGTTGAAGGGTGGAATGCAGCTGTTTAGCAATCCATAGTGATGCTATGTGAGACTTGGGGGAGACTTTTGTGGCTTTTTGAGAAGAGATACCCCAAGAAATATGTTATAAGCAGAGGGAGAAGTCTTCCTAAAACACCCTTCTTGTGGCTTCTCTGTCACAGATATGCATGTCTAGGAGCAGATGGATAGTGCAAGGACAAGCTGAACAGGAGGATCTGGTCACCTCTCAATATTTAAGGGTCTTTGAGGAAAACAAAACATTGTTCTGCTCTTCCTTTTGCCTCTCTTGATTTATTCTCTCTTCTTCAGTTGGACAAAGGAACGTCGTGTCCTGCTGGTGATGTCCAAAGCAAAGAAGAAGTGGGTGTCTGTCCGACCACTGCCTTCCATCCGCAACTTCCCACAGCAATATGATGTAAGCCCCATGCCCAGCGCTGCCAGGTGCCCCTTCCCCTTCCTTCTCACCACAGTGCAGTGCTTTGAGGGCTGGTACCTTGCCGACCTGGCAGGGAGGCAGACACGTGCTGGCTGAGGTGAGAGGCAAGGGCAGAGGGAAACACATCCAGTAAAAGGGTGGAGCAGAAAAAGGAGCAGCACCCATTTAAACCACTCTGCACACATATGCAAGTTTCGGACGTTGCTGTTAATGCAGTCACCATCTCAAGAAGTGGCTGGCACAGGGTTTGGAAATGAGATTTAAGTCTCCCCTTAGGTCAGGGTTTCTCAATGTGGGTTAGAGGCAAGCTGGAGCACTTGGGAGAAGCCTGTCCTTGCCTTTGCTATGGCTGGCTGCTGTAGATTGTGAAACGTGCTCACAGTGTGTTTTGAAAGCAAAACTAATAACTCAGCTAAAAAGCCACATGCTATGAGGAAAACTACAGATACCCAAGGTCCAACCCCAGCCCCAGATATGGTCATTGATAGTTTCTCTCTCCCTCTCCTTTTCTCCCTCCCTGAAAGGAGAAAGCTCCTCTCCCCCTGCCCTATGAGATCTGCTGCCCCTTACTCCGTGGCAGGCACAAGGCCACGCATGAAGCCTTGAGCACTCTCCAGTTGCAGGCCAGTTGCTAGAAGCCAGAGTGGGGGAGCAGGAGTTATTTACAGCTGCTGCAGTAGGAGACAAGGCCAGCAGGTGAGTCGCAGATCGCACAGTAAAGCAGTTTGCCATACGAGTGCGTGTGTTGCCTGAGCTCCCACCCAGCCCCAGACAGAGAGGAACAGCGTGTTCCCTTCCCCCCAGTTTGTATGGGCCAGCTGGTCTCCACACTGCTGTCCTCCTCTGGTGGCAGGACTTGGGGAGAAGGGACAATCAGTAAATATGGTGCTTGGAACGCTTCTCATTTTCTCTGGCAATGATGTTGTTGGTAGCTGTGAAGTAAAGCTGTGTGCACACTAGTGTGGTCTAAGCAACCCATAAGGCCACTCTTCAGACACTTGGAGATGGCTGGAGAATGAGTCACCTTTGGGGACCAGCAACTTGACCAGCAGGAGACACTGTTGGGTCTATTCAGGCTGCTCTCTGCTGTCTTGAGCAGGGCCAGCACTAAGCGTACCTGTACCTGGTGGCCTATGGAAATGGCAACAAGATGAGTCCAGGTGCTAAACTGAGCTGCCTGCGTATTTATAGGGAAAACTTACCCGTCATGTCATCAGGAGCTTGAGGAAAAGAAGCATGAGTTAATGATGTATGTCCTGTTTGCAACCTCTCCTGTGTGCAATTTAATGCCCTGGCTGTTTTTTTGAACTCATTTTCCCCTCTAGCAAGGAGAGTTTGCACAGATGCTACATTTTGCTCTCTGTCTTTTAACAGTTGTGTATCCATGCGCAAAATGGCAGGAAATGCCAGTATGTGGGTAACTGCTCCTTCGCCCACAGCCCTGAGGAGAGAGACATGTGGACCTTCATGAAGGAAAATAAAAGTGAGTGGGGGAAACATGGGCCAGAGATTTTGGGGAGAGGGAAGAGGACATTTGGGCAGTGGATGCAGGGTCTTTTAAGACATACTTTTGACAGCAGAGATGGAGCTGGACAGAGCTGGTACCATGAGTTTAGATGGCACTATGGGGCAGGTCTGTCTATACAGAGCTGCTCTTTTCTTAAACATGCATGTGTATCTTGAGTCCCTCACTCTGGGACTAGTGCACATTGGTCCTGTGTCTTGCATTCCTCCACTGCTTCCCTCCCTGTCTTCAGCTCTTTGAATCCACCCTGTGCTGTCCCTCTAGTTGCCTGTACTGTCCCAGGCCAGGCCCTGTGTAGAGCTCTGCCAAAGCACCAGTCCTGACCTGTAGCTGCTCCTGTATCTTTCTTGTCTTTCTTGTATCTGCCTTGGCTTTGTTGCCCATTTCTGCTCATATTTCTTGCTCCTGGGCTGCGGCACTCCCTCCTCGTGGCATTGCATTCAAAGGGGTGGATTTGAGATCCCAAACGAGAACATCGTTGGGTGGTACCTTTGTGGAGGAGCTTGTCTGGCATTGCTTGTGCAGACTCCTAGCTTACCTTTTGGGGGATAGCTGGGGGGGTTGCCCATGTCCTGGACTGCCAGCTCTCTGGCAACAGTTCTTATTTATTCAAACCAACAGCAAGCTAGGAAAAAACCGTCTCTGCGAGGCCCAGTTGTCCAGGTGCTCACCGAGCTCTGTTGGGAGATGCTGGAAATCTTGGAGTGCTTCTGGTCTGCCTTGAGTTTGTTCAGTCTTTATGCTTGGATGGAGGGTCTTTCTCTCTGCAGGGCCAAACACTGTTATTTGTTACAGTTCAAGTAATTTCATTGCTGAGGCCTTTAAAGCACATCAGACCAGTCTGGGTGTGTTTGCTCAAGCACGAAGGTGAATCTGCAAACAGCAGCGTTGTTTCAGTTTGGGGGAATTTACATTCATTATCCCCAATTGCCCTGAATTCCTCAATTAACCATTTAGCAAGGAGTAAATCACTAACGCAGCGTGTCATTGGTGTCTGCAAACATTTATGTTTCCATAGCCTCTCTCAGAAACAGATCTTTGAAAGGCAGATGTGCAGTCAAAGCTTCCACCCAAAATTTCCCTTCCCACTGGTATTCTGAGTGGGTTTTAAACCAAAAGTATCAAGAGACATCGACTGCTGTCCTCTGGGCAGCTTTTGAACTTGAGCCAAGCTATCATTAGGTCTTCCTCCCCAGTGCTTCCTGTGGCCAGTTTGCTCGAGGGCTCTCCTCCCCCTCGAGTGCTGAGGATGAAGCTTAGGCTTAGAGGGAAGGGATGGGTCTGAATCCAGCCCCTGCCTCAGCTCCCTGGCTGGAGTGAGATGTCTGCTGAGGTCAAGCAGAATCAGGCCTGATGGAGAGTCACCTCGCAGGGTGAAGTCCACAGAGA